>NC_142010.1:174008628-174206128 GCF_049901735.1 Notechis scutatus
TACTTGAATACAGCTCATCAGTCTGGAACCCACATTACATATCTGATATTAACACAGTTGAGAAAGTCCATAAATATTTCACAAGAAGAGTTCTCCACTCCTCTACTCATTGCAGAATACCTTATGCCACCAGACTTAAAATTCTAAACCTAGAAAACCTAGAACTACACGGCCTTCAGTCCAATCTAAGTATAGTATATAAAATCATACATTGCAATGTCTTACCTGTCAATGAATACTTCAGCTTCAACCATAACAATACAAGCGCACACTATAGATACAAACTCAAGGTTAACCACACCAAACTTGATTGCAGGAAATATGACTTCAGCAACAGAGTGGTCAATGTCTGGAATACTCTACCTGACTCTGTGGTTTCTTCCCCTAACACCAAAAACTTTAACCTTAGACTGTCTACTACTGATCTCACCCCTTTCCGAAGAGGTCTGTAGGGGGTGTGCATAAGCGCATCAACGTGCCTGCCATCCCTGTCCTACTGTTTCTTTTTATTTTTCTTATATGTATCCATTTCATGTATTCATAACTATGTTTATACTTATACCTATTATCTTGTAAGCAATTGACAAATCAAATAAATAAAAATAAATAAACCTCAACCCCTCACAGCTTCAACCTCAAACTGTCTATGGTGGACCTTACCCCATTCTTAAGAGGGGGGACATGCATAAGTGCACCAGCATGCCTACTGTCCCTGTCCCCATTTATCTATATTTACTTCCCTCATTCTTGTTTATGTTTATACTTATATTTGTTATCTTGTACATGTTTGACAAACAAATAAATAAATAAATAAAAACAAGTCCCAAGTTTGAAAATATTTGTCTTATTTTTCTTTTATCTTCTATGTTAATCTGTCCATTTCTGCATAGTCTAATATTTTTTAAAATTATATCTTCTTCCGTAGGTGTTTCCTCACTTTTCCAATGTTGTGCAAATACAATTCTTGCTACTGTTAAAACATGCAATATCAACTATATATTCCCTTTATCATATTGCTAATTGGGTTTTGTCCCATTTTACGACCTTTTTTGTCACATTAATTAAGTGAATCATTGCAGTTGTTAAGTTAGTAGCAATAGCAATAGCACTTAGAGTTATATACTGCTTCACAGTGCTTTTACAGCCCTCTTCAAGCGGTTTACAGACTCAGCATATTTCCCCCAACAATTTGGGTTCTCATTTTACTGACTTCAGAAGAATGGAAGGCTGAGTCAACCTTGAACATGGTTGTCAAGTGAATCCAGTTTCCCCATTGACCAGAAGGTCGCAAAAGGTGATCACGTGACCTGGGACACTGCAACCGTCATAAATATGAACCAGTTGCCAAGCATGCATCTTTTGATCACATGACCATGCGGGATGCTGCAACAGGTGTGTGAAAAATGGTCATGGGTCACTTTTTTCAGCACCGTTGTAATTTCAAATGGTCACTAAATGAATGGTTGTAAATTGAGAACTAACTCTACCCAAGCATTTTATAGGCTGTCGGGAGCTCCTTAATAATGACAGCAGAGATATCCCAAAGACTGCCAACTTCCCCAGTATACAATGCTAGGTTCTATCAGAAAGTTTCAGCTTAAAGGCCAGTCCTAGGGTTTCTATTGTGGCACCATGACTTGTCAGGTCAGCAGTCTTTCCCATGATTGTGATTCCTACTGAACCAGACTGAGAGACCATTTAAAGGCTCAGGAACCCTTTGCAGGTGTTATGACTTAATTAGCTGATTAGAGTGGGACACTTTGAGCCTAGCATATTGAACCTTTTCACAATATTCTAATTTTCTGAGATTGTGGATTTGGGGTTTTCATGAGCTGTAAGCCATAATCATCTCAATTGTGACACATCACAGCTTGAACTATCTTGCTTTGCATGTAAGGAGTCTATCTCATATATTAGGTTCACCTTTTAAGTTGCATAACTGAAATAAATGAACTTTTGCACGATATTCTAATTTTTCAAGTTTCACCTGTATAACAAGTACACTTTCCTGGAGCAGACAGAGGTTGCCTCCAGTGGTGGGATTCAAATATTTTTACTACCGGTTCTGTGGGTGTGGCTTGGTGGGCCTGGCGCGGCTTGGTGGGCCTGGCAGGGGAAGGTTACTGCAAAATCCCAATCCCTCCCCACCCCACTTACCTGCTTTCCAGCTCCATTCTCTTGTGCAGGGCAACAAAAGAAGACCCAGCCGATCAGCTGGGACTCGGGAGGCAGAGAATAAAGGGGGGCGGGGCCAGTCACAGGTGGTATTTGTTGGTTCTCCCAATTCCTCAAAATTTCCACTACCGGTTCTCCAGAACCTGTCAGAACCTGCTGAATATCACCTCTGGTTGCCTCCCACTCTCATCAAGAGCATCCCAGAATATGTCTTACAACCTCAGTTTGCTTTTGCTATTCTCTGGGCAGAGAACACCATCACCCCACTACCCAAACAAAGAACTGCAGTGCTGCCCCTACTGCTTCTTTATTAGAGGACAATATTCTGAAAAATGAGAAAATAATACCAAAATACAGGTGCCTTATTGCTTTTGCCTGCAGCCTAAAGCCTGTTTCTTTGCCCTTCAAAACATCTTTTAAAACCTAAATTCAGTTAAAGCGAAGAGCCTGGAAGATACCAAAGAAGGCATTTGGAAGCAGAGCCCTATCTGGCAGGCATAGCCTTGACGCCTGTTCTCCTGCTTTCTGATTTCCATTCAAGGCACACAGATCTTGTGAGCAAACAGCAACATGGTGATTAGGGGACAGTTCTGTTCACTCCATCATATGTCCTTCTGGTGGCAGGGGGGAAAAAACACATCCCAGTGTAGCTGAAATGCAGGAAACCATCTGCGCGCTGAAATAAATCTCACGAAGCTCAGTTCCTGGGAACAAACCACTTCAATTCTCTTCCACATCAATATCTTTGTTAAGAAGCTAAGAAGAGGGCCTCTGCCAATGCTTACTTCTCCCTAATTCCTGAAGCGATTGTGAATCCTGTCACACAACAAAAAGAAAAAAGTGATGTCCAATCATTTTATCTTTTCTAAGTCCTTATAGCTGCAGCGGCTTAAAACTTTCATGCTTAAAATGCCTCATGCTAGCATCCCAAAAGGACACAAGCTAAACTATTTGTTCTTTGATGTGCTAGCATTTCTCTGCAGAAAGGCTGCGATGAGACTGAGGGCTGTTCTCTTGGCAGAAATTAAGACCTGTTTTCTAGTGCAGAGCTGGCAGGAAAAAGTGTAGCAGCTTAAAGAAATGCTGCTCTCACTTCCCATCCCTGTTCTGCTTTGGCGATGAAACTGAACGTGGTTGCTGTCCACTGGAGAAGCATGAGAAGAAAGGGAAGTGGAGAACTTGGGTTCCAGTCTCTTGCAATGAGCCATCTAACCCCCCACTGCGATGATTCCCTGGATCAACAGAACTGCTCTCCAGTTCTTCTCTCCCCAGTCCTTCTCCTGCCACTCTTGAAGCAAGGAAGACAAAATATTTGGTCTCATAAAGGACAATATATGTCTTTGTGATGACCCGGGGCATGGCACAGAGATAACACAATCCATCCCAATTGTTGTGGCTCTGATTCCCGAGCCTGTGCTGTTAGAGGAAGAGGACTCGGAAGATGAGGAGGAGGAACTGGGAATGCCTTCCTCCCCAGGACCTTCCTGTCTGGCAATGCCTTCCTCCCTGATAATACCTCAGGTTTCAGCAGACAACTGAGAGGAACAGCCTGAGATTAATCAGGAGGAGGAGGGCATATCGGAGCAGCCCCTGACAGGGAGTCAAGTGGACGAATGTTGGCTTGATCCTAGGCAGCATCGTAGGAAGAAATGTGAGCTGCAACCTAGGAGGCGTGGGAGGGTCAGAGAGTGAGCTGAGTCATTGAGACACACCTCACAGGGGATAAAAGTGGGTGTGTTTTCTCCGGAAACTTTGTCCGGGACAAAGTTTTACTTCTCTTCCAGGTTTCGTTGTGACTGTTTTTTGTGGTCTGCTTTGGAATCTTTAGTGAGTAGTTTTTCTTGTTATCATTTCGGACTTGGCAGGCAGAGTGTGTTGGAATGCCAAGGACATTATCAGTATAAAGGATTAACCTTGTAAAGACCGAGTCAGCTTGCCTGCCTGTGTTGGTGTGAATTTGGACTCTTTCATCTTTTGGGGGGGGGAAAAGAAAGGTGAGACATAACACCAATGCTGTGAACAACACGGCTGCACAGCAGGGCAAGTTGAAGAGTCCAGGAAGAAAGGGAGCACAGCAAGTAATCCAGAAATCCAGGAAGACTGCAAGGAGTCAAGGAAAGTTCAAACGTCAGCACTCAACACTCCAGGAATTCAGCATTGGTTCCTGACAAATGCCCCTCCACACAGTGTCTCCTTAAGTCTCAGTCCTCAGGTGTGCCTTGTGAAGAGAGGTGGGGCGCTCTCCTCCCGAGTAGTCAGCTCAGTCCGTACTGTTCTCGCCTCCTCTCCACTCTCCATGCTTGGGAGGGGGCGGTTCTTGCTCCTCACTGGAGCCAGTGGTGGGATTCAAAAACTTTACTACCGGTTCTGTGGGTGTGGCTTGGTGGGTGTGGCATTGCTTGCTGAGCATGGCAGGGGACGGTTACTGCAAAATCCCATTCCCTTCCCACCCCTCTAACCTGCTTTTCAGCTCCACTCTCCTGTTCGGGGCAACAAAAGAAAACCCAGCCGATCAGCTGGGACTCCGGAGGCAGAGAATAGATGGGGGAAGGGCCAGTCAGAGGTGGTATTTGCCGGTTCTCCGAACTACTCAAAATTTCTGCTACCGGTTCTCCAGAACTGGTCAGATCCTGCTGAATACCACCTCTGACCTGAGCTCTGTCTCTCATGTTCACCGCTAAGCATCTCTTGGTCATCTTGCCTCCCCTTCCTCCCTGCCTACAAGCCATCCTAATCCTGAAAGGCCCTGGCCTGATTGGCCCTGCTCCTCCCCATTTTCCTCCGATGCCAACGAAGCCGCCCCCTTGATATCTGTCAGTTCCACTTCCATCTCATCTTCCCCCACCAATTCAGGCTCCAACAGGGGCATGACAGTCTTTCAGGGTTGAAATTTCAGGCATCTTTTGGTGCTCTCGGAGCTCAAAGTGTTTTCTTGCGGATGTTTCATTACCCAAACTAGGTGACATCATCAGTGCTCACAATCAAGCTCAGAGAGCACCAAGGACCCTCACAATACTTGGTCTCTCTAATCTCATCACTCAGTTTGACTTGTTTTGGGGGGACAGAAGGAGGGGAAAGCAAATTAAGGAGAGGAGATACATTGTCTGCTGTCCCTTCTTCAGTCCAAGGGTTGGTTTCTCCGTGGCAATGCAAAGCTGAGGCCGGAGGCCTTCTTGTCCTTTTTTTCTCCCTTCACTTCTACTTCCCATATCAAGAGAAGCAGGAAAGTATGCATTGCTTTCCACTAGTTTTCTTTCCCCATACTCGTTTCACTGTGCAAGAGTAGTGATTGAAGATCCAGAAAACGTAGCAGGAATCTGGATGGGTGGGAGTGAGAGGGGAGACTGGAGAACGGGCACCAAAATACTTCTTTCCCCTCCTTTCCCCCTTGCATGGGGTGGTGCATAAAGAACCACTTCTCCCTCCCCACTTTCCACAAACGGAAGAGAAATTGGGTAGGTATTAATCCTTATCCACCTTATCAGCAGTGAGCCTCCTTCCTCCCCCATCCAACCAGAAAATAGCGGAAGACCAATGGACAGTATCAAAAGTATACCTATACAACCTTTCTGATCTGGCATGGTGGCTACAGGGCCGCTGCTTCTTAAATTCCCTGATGACGTTCCAGTCTCATTGAAGCTCATGGAATAGAAGACTCAGGAGAAGGAGCTATTCCTTTCCACCACAAAATGTATTCCACATGCCTATTGTCACAGCTCCAAGTTTTGGCAGCCTGGGCTGAGTTGCTAGGGTTGGCAAGCAAAGTAAGAGAGTGAGTTCTCTGGCTTAGAACTTTAGCAGTCGTAAGTCTTCTACTAAAACGGCAAATGGCCCTAAAAATCAAGAACCCAGCACCAGACAAGAAACCGGCCTCCGGAAGCCTCAGGACACCATTAAAAGCAAGGCAAATCCCCACATCTAAACTTACTTTGATACAAGATGCTGCAAACAGACGACATGGATGGAAGTAGGTAAAAATCACTGTTTCATAAATGCCAGCTGTTTGGCTGGGGGGGCAGTGGAAGGCAATGTCATAGATCAATGTCCATTAAGTATGGTGACTGACATCATGCAGTGTAGTTAGCAGGTATTGTAGAAGAGCCCTAATGCGCTGTCAATGGGAAGAATAAGGAAAAGAATACTACTGGCATCTCATGCTTCTGCTAGGATGAAAAATAGACTCTGGCTAAGTAGCTCCTGTCTTCCAAGCAACTTATCCTAAGGAGACAATGTGCTGAAAACAGATATTGATACCTTCATTAGAGAAAAGGGGAGAGGTGCTCTTTTGAAACAAATGCCTGGCATCAGAAGGAAAGAAAGCCCTTGATTATTATGCTAGGGATAAGAATGAGTGGGTGGTAGAGAACAGAGCAGTGGATTAATCTTAGCACCACACACAGAAATGGTAGGACTTCAGAACAGGGATTTGCCAGAAGACTCTGGCACCTTCAGCATTTGAAGGCAAACTCTGCCCACAGCCTGGAGTTCGATCAAGTCTGACGGAGCTCAAGGTCGACTCAAACTTCCATCCTTCTGAGGTTGACGGAATGAAGACCCAGATTTATTTTTATTTATTTATTTTATTTGTCAATTGCTTACAAGATAATAGGTATAAGTAAAAACATAGTTATGAATACATGGATACATATAAGAAAAATAAAAGAAACAATAGGACAGGGATGGTAGGCATGTTGGTGTGGTGAGGGGTGAGGACAATAGTAGACAGTCTAAGGTTAAAGTTTTTGGGGTTTGGGAAAAAAAAAAACAGAGTCAGGTAATTCCAGACATTGACCACTCTATTGCTGAAGTCGTATTTCCTGCAATCAAGTTTGGTGCGGTTAACCTTGAGTTTGTATCTATTGTTTGCTCTTGTATTGTTATGGTTGAAGCTGAAGTATTCATTGACAGGTAAGACATTGCAATGTATGGTTTTATATGCTATACTTAGATCGGACCGAAGGCGACGTAGTTCTAGGTTTTCTAGGTCTAGAATTTCGAGTCTGGTGGCATAAAGTATTCTGCAATGAGTAGAGGAGTGGAGAACTCTTCTTGTGAAATATTTCTGGACTTTCTCAACTGTGTTAATATCAGATACATAATGTGCGTTCCAGACTGATGAGCTGTATTTGAGTATTGGTCTAGCAAATGTTTTGTATGCTCTAGCTATTAGTGTAATATTACCAGAGAAAAAGCTATGTAAGATTAGGTTAACAACTCTTAATGCCTTTTTGGCTATGTAGTTACAGTGGGCTCTAGCACTTAGGTCATTTGTTGGGGCAATGTGCAAATAATGCTTCTACATTGTAGACCATCTCAAGAGTGCTATGTAAAGCACTATGGGGTGGTATATAAACCTAAATGTCATTGTTATTTGCAAGACCAGTGTTTCTGTTGACAAGACATCATGGCAAGCAGAACAGTTTCCAAATAAACAGGTTGCTTCCAAAACCGATGAGCAAAAACTGGCCAAGTCATCTACTGGAGAAGTAAAGAGAAAATCAAGCTGAAGCAAACAGGATTGATCAGGATTGATTGAGCCGAAATGTCAGAGAAAGGAATGGGGTCAGGAAGTAAAGTTGGCAAAACTTTGCTTATTTCTGAGAATTGGTTTGAGACAAACTTTGATTTCAGTTTAGACCCCACTGTACATTGCTGTGTGATGATAAAGCTGTAATTATGTTTTGATAGTATGCCCTATTCAAAGTTAATTATTTTTGTAATGGCTCTGGATAGCTTTTTGAGTAAACAAAATATCCTCTTAAAAAGCCCCTAACAAATATGAATGTGACTGTGTATGTGTTTTCCTTTCAGTTAAGGTCCCCATTCACGTAGGGGGATCAGCCAGCATATATGATCCACTTGATCCAGTGATGGGATTCAAAAAAGTTTACTATCGGTTCTGTGGGCGTGGCTTGGTGGGCGTGGCAGGGGATGAATACTGTAAAATCTCCAGCTAGAGGTGGTATTTGCCGGTTCTCCAAACTACTCAAAATTTCTGCTACCAGTTCTCCGGAACTGCTTAGAACCTGCTAAATACCACCTCTGACTCGATCTTAGAAATGTAATCTAAGGATCTGCTCCAATGTCCAAGGTATCTTACAAAAAAATTTAAGGGAAAATTAGGCAGAACTGTATCAATGGTTCCATTATTGTTCAATTAATTCACTTATTGCTCATTTAGGCTGTCAAACATCTAATCTGGTATATGATGCAGTAATTCTCTCTAAAATGCCAGAAAGTTTGAACCTCCACAGTCTTGTCTATTAATGTGACAACCGATCTTTTGAGATTAATTATGATTAAATCAAAAACATGGCATGCACTAAAACAAGGGTGTCAAACTCAATTTCATTGAGGGCCGCATCAGAGTTGTGTTTGACTTTTTTTTGGGGGGGGCAGATGAGCATGGCCAGCTCAATATCATTCATGTCAGGGGTGCCTATGGTGGCCAGGGTGGGGCTGGGGGATCCATTGTCGCCAGCGGAGGAAGGCGAGAGAGCCAAACACTTATCCTCCAGAGGAGCTTTGCCATTCCTCTCAGGCCATGCAGAAGACCCACAGATGGCAGCATAGACTGTCCAGAGCCCTAGGCAGTGGAGCACAAGTGCCCAGCCCAGCCCTCGAGTTCCCAGGGTACTGGGACCTCACAGCCCAGCCCAACCCCACTTCCCCAAGAGGGTGACCGACTGCGCTTACCTCCTCCTTGAAGCTACTGCTGTGGTGCTTGTTCTCCTTGGCCAGGTTTTTCATGGTGTGTGTGGGAAGGCAAAGTGTATGGCTCTGAGGGAGGCCCACTCCCTCTCCATGTGAGGAGACTCAGTTTGGTAACCAAAGCATCCTCAGTGATAGTATGGGAAACCACCGGTAGAGGTCAGGAGGAGGAGGAGACAAGGGGATGGCAAAAGGACAGTAGGGCTGCTGATCGCCAAGTGCTAAGGCAGGACTTCCATCAGATCCTCTCTCCCTCTCATTATAATCTCCTTCCTTCCTTCCCTTCCTTCCTTCCTTCCTTTTCTTTTTTTCCTTTCCTCTTCATTTTCCTTTTTTCTTGTTCCTTCCCCTCTTTCCTTCTTTTTCCCCTCCTTGCTCCATTCCCATTTTTTTCTTCTTTTTCTTTGTCTTTCCTCTTTCCCTTTCTCATTTCCTGTCTCTTCTTGTGTTAAGTTTGGGAAATAATGGAGACCAGACGTCTGACCAGTGACTTCAACTCTTTAATAATTGTAAATAGAATAGAACAGAGCAAGGCTATGGGCAACAGCAACCCTTTTATAGGGTTATCTGCTACCTTGTTAACCAATGACATGTGCAATAAGTTCAAACTTATAACCAATGAGAAGTGTCCAAATAGTGGCCAATCAGGGACTACTTATGGACCAATCCCTAGTTGTTGTATAAGGGCCAATCAGGTATGCAGGTTCCCAAACCCTGATTTGCATTTATGCTAGTAACTTTTATTGATTCACAACACCCCTCCCCTTGGGTTCCGTTTGAGGGGGCTGTAACAAAATCCTCAAGATAGACAGGCCGTTTGGTCTGTCTGGCTGATTTCCGTGGTTCCACCTGGTTTGGTCTAAGGTCCGGTTCCGGTGGAACATTTGGATGATCTTTATTAACTACAGTTTCGCTGCACGGTGATTCCGTGCTGCTTCCACTGTGGTTGTCTCTGCTACTCCGTGTTTCTTCGAGGGTTTTGCAGTTCGGTTTCCCCGTATTAAAGTTCCCTGAAAAATTCAACTCCCTCCCGCTTCAAGTTCCGGTGTTTCGCTGGGCCGTAGGGTTTCCGTTGGCCTGCTATTTGTCATATCAAAGTCAATTTCTCGATATTTCTTCCCCCTTGAGTTGGTGAACCTGGGGAGTCATGGGTGCTGGGTGGTAATCTCGGTGGAGTTGGTCTATGTGGTGTTTCCACACCCTCCCATCGTCCGTTAGCAGGCGGTAAGATCTAGGCCCAGTAAGGTGGGTAAGCGGTTGCGGGTATCCATAACGGGTCGCCGGAAAAGTTTTTGGCAAAGATTAAATCGCCTACCTTAAATTCCCGCATTTGCTGCTGGAGCCGAAGGGCTTTTCGGTGCGAATGCGGGTGGAGCTCAGTCAAGGTGCGATCGTGGTTTCCGCCCCATAAGAAGTTCAGCGGGCGTTTTGTTGGTCACGCTGTGGGCGTGATGTGCTGCAACAAGAGAATTCGATTGATTTTCTCGTCGATGTTGCCAAATTCCATTTTGTGGAGGGTCTTTTTTACAAATTGTACCATGCGTTCTGCGCCCATTCGCGCGCAGGGTGCGCGGGCGAGGTTAGTGCATGGCGGATGCCCCGATCATCAAGATATTGTTCAAAGGGTAATGCAGTAAACTGTGGGCCGTTGTCCGAGACCAACACGTCCGGAAATCCGTGTGTGGCAAATAGTCTGTTTAATTTATTGATGACTGAGTCCGTTGTAGTTGTATTCATTCGATGAATCTCAAGCCAGTTTGAATAGGCGTCGACAGTAATAAGGAAAGTGTGTCCTTTGGTAGGCCCGCAAAGTCAATATGAATACTGGGACCAAGGTCTCCTCGGAGTTTCCCATTCGGTTGGGCTTGCTTTAGGTGGGGCGTTGCTGACATCCTGGCAATGTTGACGAGTAGCGACCCAGGCCTCGATTCTTTTGTCGATTCCCGGCCACCAAGCGTAGCTGCGCGTGCGAGTGCTTTCATCCGCACGATACCCGGATGTCCCTCATGCAATACCGCCAAAACAGTTTGTTGCAATTTGCCAGGGATTACGACTCGATCGCCCCACAAGATACAGCCTTTTTGGGAAAACAGTTCGGTTTGGCGGGCTTTGAAAGGTGCCCATTCCGGTGCTATTTGGTCCGTCGGCCACCCCATTCAACCAGCTGCAGGATGTGTTGCAGAACTGGGTCACGTTTCGTTTCAAAAGCAATGTCTCTAGCCGTCAAGGGTGGTGCGTGTAGAGCTTTGATCTGTAGTGTTGAGATGGTTGGGGCTGGATCTACAACAGAGTCTGGGAGCGGTGTTCTGCTCAATGCATCAGCGTGAGAATTGATTTCCCGGCGATGTTGCAAGGTGTAGTTGTAGGCGCCAAGAATTCAGACCAACGGGTCATTCTGGGGGACAATATATACGGGGTTGGTTTATTACCCGCAATGATCCCCAGTAGCGGTTTATGATCGGTAATTATCATAAACGCACGGCCATAAACATATTCATGAAATCTTTTAACTGCAGCCACAATAGCTAAAGCTTCCTTGTCCAGCTGACTATAATTTCTTCCAGCTTTAGCTAGGGTTCGCAAAAAACGCGATGGGGGCTTCCGCTCCATTTGGTAATATGTGGGCCAGAATTGCCCCAACCCAAAGGTGATCGTCACACGTGATAGTGAGCGGAAGAGTCTCGTTGTACTGCATAAGTACAGAATCAGAAGTTAGCAATTTCTTTACTTGTTGGAAAGCACATTGTTCCCGTTGTCTCCAAACCCACGTTGCTTTTTTGTCTAATAGTCTATGCAATGGTTCTGCTACCGTTGCTTTGTGTGGTAAAAAAGACATTATAGAAATTGATAAGTCCAAGGAACGCCTGTAAATCTGCCTTGTTCCTTGGAGTGGGGGCCTTTTAATCGCCCTTAATTTGTCTTCGTGGGATGGATTCCTTGGCTGTCCAGGAGGTATCCCAAAAATTCTACTTTTCGGTACATAACTGGCATTTGTCTTTTTTAACTCTGAGGCCTGCGTTTTGGAATCTTCGTAAAACCTCTCTGAGTCATTTTTCTAAGATGTCTTTTTAGGGGCGGCGATGAGTACATCGTCAAAATATGGTACGACCCCTCTGATCCCTTGTAACAACCTTTCCATTAAACTCTGAAAGATTCCGGGCAACGCTTACCCCGAACTGGAGCCGGTTGCATTTAAATGCGCCCATGCGTTACGATAGTTTGCGCTTCTGCCGTGGTAGGGTCTACAGGCAATTGCTGATACGCCTGGGCTAGATCTAGTTTAGCGAAAACTTTCCCGCCACCCAGGGAATGGAGCAAGTGTTGCACTACCGGCACTGGATATGCACTTTGCTGTAGTGCGTGGTTTAAGGTGGCCGGTAGTCTCCGCAAATTCTCAGTGACCCATCAGGCTTGATGGCGTCACTATAGGGGTTTCCCAACGGGCGTGGTCGGTGGGTTCCAGCACACCCTGCGCTATTAGCTTATCGAGTTGTTCGTCGATTTTAGGCTTCAAGGCGAATGGCACCCGGCGTGGCTTAAAGGCGGATGGGTGCTATCTCAGGGTTCAAGTTAAACGAAATCGGGGTCCCCTTGTACTTGCCTAGTCCGTTCACAAAACGTCTTGGAATTCTTGCAGTGCCTCCTCCCAATCGTTGCTCTCGGCTCGGTGGACTCCGGCTACAGTAATTCCGAGTGGCCTGAACCATTGAAGGCCTAAAAGACTAGGCCTGTCGCGGTCCACGACAGTCAGTGGCAGAGCGACGGTATGGTCCTTGAAAGAGATCTGGAATCTGCGGGACCCGACGACGGAATTGGTTGCCCTGATAGTCTTTGAGTATAACCCTTTGAGGGTTAAGGTCTTGGCGGCGAATCGTTGGAATGAGCTGTTGGAGCATTTTCCATGACACCATCGAGAGGGAAGATCCCGAGTCTACCTCCACCACGCAAGGTTTGTTTTCGATGGCGACCTTTACTCGGATTTTCCCGGCATCAAGGGATGTAGCGTGGCCAAGGGTGATTGTTTGGTGGGTCTCTTCCCGCCTGGGTTCTTCACACCTGGTGGAAGTGGTGGACGGCTTGTTTCTGTAGGAGTGGTTTCCCCATTGGTGGTTCAGTTTTTCTCGGTGTGTACTGAAGAATCCTGAAGATTGGCATTCGGCCTGTCGGGGTTTGGAGCTTTGTTTGCTTCTGCAAACCTTTGCGATGTGACCTCGTCTCCCGCAATTTCGGCAGAGTGCATCGAGGAATTTGCAACTGGATCGTGGGTGATTCGCCCCACATCCTGCACACGGTCGGAATGAGGGTTGTGTGAACTGGTCTCATTCCGTTCGGAGTCGGTTGACCTCTTCCTCATCGCTTTCTGATGGGGATTCTAGGTCTTCGTGGTGAGTCGATACCGCGTGTCTCTCTGAGCGAGGCGAGGTATCATTGGCGAGTTTACGTAGCGGTGCGTTGGTGCGGCGCATTCGGGCTGCCGACTTCTTTGTCGCCTCCGCTGCCGAGGCTTCTTTAAGGGCATCGTTGAGGCTGATGTCCCCCTTAGCCATAATTTTGCTCTGGATCGTGCCGTCTTCTAGGCCTAGAACCAGGCAGTCCCGGAGGGCTTCTTCTAAGTCTACGAATCCGCAGAGGCCTCCAAGGTTGCGGAGGTCCGCGATGTAATTGGCAAGGCTTTCGCCCTTCCGTTGGTCCCTCTGGTAATATTCGTGTCTTCTGACTAAGGTTGGCACGGTGGGCGCGTAGTGAGCCCGTAGTAAGGGCTCGAGGACGTCCCAGTCCATTTCTTTTACCTCTGCTGGCTTGGCAAGTGATTTTGCCATCTTAAACACGGTAGGCCCGCAGTGAGTTAGAAAGATAGCTCTTTTTTGCCGGTTGTTGCATCTTTTAAATTGTTGGTCTCCAGAAACATCTGGAACCGGTCCATGTATGCCTCCCAGTCTTCGGTCTCTGGGTTGAATGGAGCGGGTTGTACGGCACCGCTGGCCATGTTGCCGTTGATGGTGCGTGTTCGACCACGTGCTCTGTTGGTTGCTCTGTAACTCAGTCAGCTCTTCGGTCTCCGGATCCCACCTTCGTCGCCAGTGTTAAGTTTGGGAAATAATGGAGACCAGACATCTGACCAGTGACTTCAACTCTTTAATAATTGTAAATAGAATAGAACAGAGCAAGGCTATGGGCAACAGCAACCCTTTTATAGGGTTATCTGCTACCTTGTTAACCAATGACATGTGCAATAAGTTCAAACTTATAACCAATGAGTAGTGTCCAAATAGTGGCCAATCAGGGACTACTTATGGACCAATCCCTAGTTGTTGTATAAGGGCCAATCAGGTATGCAGGTTCCCAAACCCTGATTTGCATTTATGCTAGTAACTTTTATTGATTCACAACATCTTGGATGCTCAAATGCAAAAGGGGAAATATTTCCCTATGCCTCCTTACCTTGTGATCAAATGCCACTTTTGCTAGTAGTTTGTTTTACTTTTTGCCAGCAAAAATGGAGCTCAGGAGGGGAGTGAGCATCGGCTGCGACAGCCTCCCACAGCACTCTGCCAGCGAAAATGGCTGCCACCAAGTTGTAGATCAGTGCCTGGTTGGCCTGGGCCAGGCCAAGGCACTGTGGGCTGGTCCTTTTCTGTTTCCAGAGTGGCTCCATGGGCCAGATCTAAGCACCTTGTGGGCCGGGTCCAGCCCGCGGGCCTTGAGTTTGATACCCCTGCACTAAAAGGTCAGGGGAAGTAAATTTGTCACAAAATGAGCATAGATTAGAAAAAGTAAACTGCTTTAAAGATCTTGGATTAATCTTCCAGGTAGCAGGAAGGAAGCATCAGGATTTAAGAATGAAAGCATGTTATGCAAAATGTATTTATATCTGCCTCAGCTTTCCAGGCCTTTCACAGTATTTGGAGTTCCCAGTTCATTTTTGCTGCACTAAAATTATTTTCAGGAAAGTGTGCAGCTTCTTGAAGAAGTGCTCTCTGGGATTAAATTTCAACTTCTCAATGATTGAGGCTGTTCAGTCCTGGTTTCTAACAAATATTCTTCAAGTATTTGGGTATGTTTCTAGTGCTGTTCTCCATGTGGAAGTAGAACTACATAAAATTGAAGTTGTTAAGTATGGAGAATAATGGAGACCAGACATCTGACCAGTGACTTCAACTCTTTAATAACAGTAAATAGAACAGAACAGAGCAAGGCTATGGGCAGCAGTAACCCTTTTATAGGGTTAGCTGCTACCTTATTAACCAATGAGATGAGCAACAAGTTCAAACTAATAACCAATAAGAATAGTCCAAATAGTGGCCAATCAGGGACTAGTTCTGGCCCAATCCAAAGTTGTTGTATAAGGACCAATCAAGTGTGCAGGTTTTCAAACCCTGATTTGCATTTAAGTTATTAACTTTTATTGATTCACAACACCCCTCCCCCTTGGGTTCCGTTTGAGGGGAGCTGTAATAAAATCCTCAAGATAGACAGGCCGTTTGGTCTGCCTGGATGATTTCGAGGCTCCACCGTTTTGGTCTAAGGTCCGGTTCCGTGGAGCGTTTGGATGATCTTTATTAAATTCTGTTTCGCTGCACGGTGATTCCGTGCTGCTTTCACTCTGGTTGTCTCCGCTACTCCGTGTTTCTTCGGGTTTTGCAGTTCGGTTTCCCGTATTAAAGTTCCCTGAAAAAGTCAACTCCCTCCCCGCTTCACGTTCCAGTGTCTCGCTGGGCCGTAGGGTTTCCGTTGGCCTGCTATTTGTCATATCAAAGTCAATTCCTCGATATTTCCTCCCCTTGAGTTGGTGAACCCGGGAGTCATGGGCGCTGGGTGGTAATCTCGATCGGAATTGGTCTATGTGGCGTTTCCACACCCTCCCATCGTCTGTTAGCAGGTGGTAAGATCTAGGTCCGGTGAGGTGGGTAACGGTTGCGGGTATCCACAACGGGTCGCCGGAAAAGTTTTTGGCAAAGATTAAATCGCCTACCTTAAATTCCCGGCATTTGCTGCTGGAGCCGAAGGGCTTTTCCGGTGCGAATGCGGGTGGAGCCGGTCAAGGTGCGATCGTAGTTTCCGCCCCATAAGAAGTTCAGCGGGTGTTTTGTTGGTCACGCTGTGGGGCGTGATATGCTGTAACAAGAGAATTTGATTGATTTTCTCGTCGATGTTGCCGAATTCCATTTTGTGAAGGGTCTTTTTTACAAATTGTACCATACGTTCTGCACGTCCATTGGCCGCAGGATGCGCGGGCGAGGTTAGCGCATGGCGGATGCACCGATCAGCAAGATATTGTTCAAAGGGTAACGCAGTAAACTGTGGGCCGTTGTCCGAGACCAACACGTCTGGGAACCCATGTGTGGCAAATAGTCTGTTTAATTTATTGATAACTGAGTCCGTTGTAGTTGTGCTCATTCGATGGATCTCGAGCCAATTCGAATAGGCATCGACAGTAATAAGGAAAGTGTGTCCTTTGGTAGGCCCCGCAAAGTCAATATGAATACGGGACCATGGTCCCCTCGGAGTTTCCCATTCGGTCGGGATTGCTTTAGGTGGAGCGTTGCTGACGTCTTGGCAACGTTGACAAGTAGCGACCCAGGCCTCGATTCTTTTGTCGATTCCCGGCCACCAAGCGTAGCTGCGTGCAAGTGCTTTCATCCGCACGATACCCGGATGTCCTTCATGCAATACCGCCAAAACAGTTTGTTGCAATTTGCTAGGGATTACGACTCGATCGCCCCACAAGATACAGCCTTTCTGGGAAAACAGCTCGGTTTGGCGGCTTTTGAAAGGCGCCCATTCCGGTGCCATTTGGTCTGTCGGCCACCCCCGTTCAACCCAGCGTAGGATGTGTTGCAGAACTGGGTCACGTTTTGTTTCAAAGGCAATGTCTCTAGCCGTCAATGGTGGCACATGTAGACCTTCGATCTGTAGTGTTGAGATGGTGGGGGCTGGATCTACAACAGAGTCTGGAAGCGGCGTTCTGCTCAATGCATCAGTGTGGAGAATTGATTTCCCCGGGCGATGTTGCAAGGTGTAGTTGTAGGCCGCCAAGAATTCAGACCAACGGGTCATTCTGGGGGACAATATATACGGGGTTGGTTTATTACCCCAATGATTCCCAGTAGCGGTTTATGATCAGTGATTATTGTAAACGCATGGCCATAAACATATTCATGAAATCTTTTAACTGCAGCCACAATAGCTAAAGCTTCTTTGTCCAGCTGACTATAATTTCGTTCAGCTTTAGCTGAGGTTCGTGAAAAAAACGCGATGGGGGCTTCCGCTCCATTTGGTAATACGTGGGCCAGAATTGCCCCAACCCCAAAAGGTGATGCGTCACACGTGATAGTGAGCGGAAGAGTCTCGTTGTACTGCATAAGTACAGAATCAGAAGTTAGCAATTTCTTTACTTGTTGGAAAGCATGTTGTTCCCGTTGTCCCCACACCCACGTTGCTTTTTTGTCTAATAGTCTATACAATGGTTCAGCTACCGTTGCTTTGTGGGGTAAAAAGACATTATAGAAATTGATAAGTCCAAGGAACGCCTGTAGGTCTGCCTTGTTCCTTGGGGTGGGGGCCTTTTTAATTGCCCCTAATTTGTCTTCGGTGGGATGGATTCCTTGGCTGTCGAGGAGATATCCCAGAAATTCTACTTTTTCGGTACATAACTGGCATTTATCTTTTTTTACTCTGAGGCCTGCATTTTGGAATCTTCGTAAAACCTCTCTGAGTCGTTTTTCTAGAATGTCTTTGTTAAGTGCGGCGATGAGTACATCGTCGAAATATGGGACAACGCCTTATCCCTTGTAACAACCTTTCCATTAAACTCTGGAAGATTCCAGGGGCGACGCTTACCCCGAATTGGAGCCGGTTGCATTTAAAAGCGCCCTATGCGTTACGATCGTTTGCGCCTCTGCTGTGGTTGGATCTACAGGCAATTGTTGATACGCCTGGGCTAGATCTAGTTTGACGAAAACTTTCCCGCCACCCAGGGAATGGAGCAAGTGTTGCACTACCGGCACTGGATATGCACTTTGCTGCAGTGCGTGGTTTAAGGTGGCCCGGTAGTCTCCGCAAATTCTTAGGGATCCATCAGGCTTGATAGGCGTCACTATCGGGGTTTCCCAACGGGCGTGGTCGGTGGGTTTCAGTACGCCCTGCGCTATTAGCTTATCGAGTTGTTCGTCGATTTTAGGCTTCAAGGCGAACGGCACCCGACGCGGCTTAAGGCGGATGGGTGCTATCTCAGGGTTCAAGTTAAACGAGATCAGGGTCCCCTTGTACTTGCCTAGTCTGTTCGCGAAAACGTCTTGGAATTCTTGCACAAGTGCTTCCTCCCAATCGCTGCTCTTGGCCCTGTGGACTCCGGCTACAGTGATTCCGAGCGGTCTGAACCATTGAAGGCCTAAAAGGCTAGGCCTGTCGCGGTCCACGACAGTCAGTGGTAGTGCGACGGTGCGGTCCTTGAATGAGACCTGGAATCTGCGGGACCCGACAACGGGAATTCTGTTACCCTGATAGTCCTTGAGTATAACCCTTTGAGGGTTAAGGTCTTGGCGGCGAATCGTTGGAATGAGCTGTTGTAGCGTTTTCCACGATACCATCGAGAGGAAGATCCCGAGTCCACTTCCATCACACAAGGTTTGTTTTCGATGGCGACCTTTACTCGGATTTTCCCGGCATCAAGGGATGTAGCGTGGCCAAGGGTGATTGTTTGGTGGGTCTCTTCCCGCCGGGTTTCTTCGCGCCTGGTGGAAGTGGTGGAAGGTTTGTTTCTGTAGGAGTGGTTTCCCCATTGGTGGTTCAATTTTTCTCGGTGTGTGCCGAAGAATCCTGAAGATTGGCATTTGGCCTGTCGGGTTTGGAGTTCTGTTTGCTTCTGCAAACCTTTGCGATGTGACCTCGTCTCCCGCAATTGCGGCAGAGTGCGTCGAGGAATTTGCAGCCGGATCGTGGGTGATTGGCTCCACATCCTGCACACGGTCGAAATGAGTGTTGTGTGGACTGGTCTCGCTCCGTTCGAAGTCGGTTGACCTCTTCCTCATCGCTGTCGGACGGGGACTCTAGGTCTTCGTGGTGAGTTGATACCGGGTGTCTCTCTGAGCGAGGCGAGGTATCAATGGCGAGTTTACGTAGCGGTGTGTTGGTGCGGCGCATTCGGGCTGCCGACTTCTTGGTCGCCTCCGCTGCCGAGGCTTCTTTAAGGGCATTGGTGAGGCTGATGTCCCCTTAGCCATAATTTTGCTCTGGATCGTGCCATCTTCTAGGCCCAGAACCAGGCGGTCCCGGAGGGCTTCTTCTAAGTCTGCGAATCCGCAGAGGCCTCCAAGGCTGCGGAGGTCCGCGATGTAATTGGCAAGCCTTTCGCCTTTCCGTTGATCCCTCTGGTAATATTCGTGTCTTCTGACTAAGGTTGGCACGGTGGGCGCGTAGTGAGCCCGTAGTAAAGGCTCGAGGACGTCCCAGTCCATTTCTTTTACCTCTGCTGGCTTGGCAAGTGACTTTGCCATTTTAAACACGGTAGGCCTGCAGTGAGTTAGAAAGATAGCTCTTTTTTTGCCGGTTGTTGCATCTTTCAAATTGTTGGTCTCCAGAAACATCTGGAACCAATCCATGTATGCCTCCCAGTCTTCGGTTTCTGGGTTGAATGGAGCGGGTGGTACGGCACCGCTGGCCATGTTGCCGTCGATGGTGCGTGTTCGACCACGTGCTCTGTTGGTTGCTCTGTAGGTTAGTCAGCTCTCCGAATCCCATCCTCGTCGCCAGTGTTAAGTATGGAGAATAATGGAGACCAGACATCTGACCAGTGACTTCAACTCTTTAATAACAGTAAATAGAACAGAACAGAGCAAGGCTATGGGCAGCAGTAACCCTTTTATAGGGTTAGTTGCTACCTTATTAACCAATGAGATGAGCAACAAGTTCAAACTAATAACCAATAAGAATAGTCCAAATAGTGGCCAATCAGGGACTAGTTCTGGCCCAATCCAAAGTTGTTGTATAAGGACCAATCAAGTGTGCAGGTTTTCAAACCCTGATTTGCATTTAAGTTATTAACTTTTATTGATTCACAACAGAAGTCAGTTATGAGTTAATATGTTCAGGTAGGCTTAGTCCCATAGCTGTTAGCTGACTTCTTTATCTTGAAATAGGAGAAAAAATGGTTGGAGGAGTAACATCTTCACCATAGCTCATGCACAATAACAATGAGATATGATGTGAGGGAGAGTCAAGCTATTCTCCAAAGCATCTGAGGACAGGACAAGAAGCAATGGGTGTAAACTAATCAAGGAAAGAAGCAACTTAGAACTAAGGAGAAATTTCCAGACAGTTAGTACAATTAATCAGTGGAAAACTTGCCTCCAGAAGTTGTTAATGCTCCAACACTGGAAGTTTTTAAAAAGATGTTGGATAACCATTTGTCTGAAGTGGTGTAGGGTTTCCTGCCTAGGCAGGGGGTTGGACTAGAAGACCTCCAAGGTCCCTTCCAACTCTGTTATTCTATTCTATTCAGAACCTCACATAATTAAGTTATGATATGGAACATCAAACTGAGCAAAGCCTCATTCATACTGATGTCTCTTTGGGTATTTATTTATACAGCATATGGCACGTGTTAGCCAGGGATCACCTCTGTGAAAAGAATTTTTGGGGGCAATGTTATCTTTTCCTGCGGGATGCCTGAATGCTGGTGGGCAATGGGGGAGGCTCCTTTCTTGACTTTCTGCAGTTTATTCGCTCACGGGAATCGAGCCGCTGAGCTGTCAACCTCAGTGGCGCACAGACCCAGTGTCTTACCAAATGAGCCACCGCAGGGCCCTTCTTTAGGTAACACAATTACCAGTCAAAAGCCTGTGAGATACCTTAATCTGATCACTATATCAAAATTATAAACAGCTTTGACACTCTTACATTGTGACACCCTGCAAACTGTAGCCCTGGAAAGGAGAATCCAGAAAATCGCATATACTGAATGACTTTGTAACTGAATGACTTAGGAACCATTGAAACAAAGGCCTATGTGCTTTTGATGTCAGAGAGAGCTTGGCAGAAGCCAGGAGGAGGAGTCAAGTAAGGAATTAAGTCTAGAATCTTTAGGTAGGCACAAAAGCTCAAAGCCGAACCCCCTTGAACAATAAAATAGCTAATTGAGCTCTAAGTGTATGTGTCTGATTGTTTTGTGCCAGACACTTTACAATCCTATCATGATCTGTGACACAAATTTATCACACCTTCAATATCTGGGCTGTTCTTTTTACCTCAATTATCTTTTAACTGATCACAGTAATGAACTCTCTTATACAGATGCCAAGTTTTGTTTAATAGTCAGCAAAGTTTGATAAGGTCCCATCATAAAGGTAAAAGTAAAGGTTTCCCCTGCCCAGCCACGTCCAATTCTAGAAAGGTGATGCTCATCTCCATTTCTTAGCCTGCTGGGATCCCACTATGAACCTGATTAAACTTACTCAAAGTTGAGTATTAGCAGTAACTGTTAATCCTCCTTACCTGTTTTTAACTATTTTTATGACCATCTTTTCATTGAAGCCTTATCGCTACAGTAACAGTCTCTGTTCTATCTCGGAGAGTGGGCGCAATAACGGAGACGAGACATCGAATAGTGACTCCAACTCTTTATTTGTGACTTCAGGAAACAGAGCGAAAGAGAATGGCAGCAGCAGCTCCTTTTATAGAGCTGGCTGCTGTCAAAGCGTCCAATGGTTTAAGTTTGCCGCGCTTGGAGCGTCCAATCGCGGCAGCCCGTTAACTAGCCAATCAGATCAGTCCAGAATGACCAATCACGACCCGCTGTTAACGGACCAATCAAATGTGCAGGATTACGAGCCTGCTTGTGGAAAGGCCAGTCAGGTTCGCAGGCTTACGAGCCTGCTAGTTCGGAACACCCCTCCCCTCTAGGTTTCGTCTCAGGGGTGGGGTGATGTATTCGCGCAGGTAGGCAGGTCTTCGCACCTGTCAACCTGATTTGCATTGTTCAACCTGCCTTTGCTCGGATTCTGGTTCTGGTGGATTGTTTAACGGTGACCTGGCTTCTATGCTGGGTATCCTTGGAGGTGACTCGGGGATGCCTTCAACATTACCCTCGTTCCTGTCGTCTGGGTCCTCTGAACTCACTGACCCCGCTCGACTGCTGTTGCCTGGAGAAGTGACCATCTGCCACGGGTCCTCTTCATCAGGTGAGTATGCTGGGCTTGATTGTGCGAACTGTGGGTTTTCGTGTCTTGGAGCAGGTGTTAGTTCGTTTTCAAAATCCTCGGTTTCCCTTCCCCCTCAGAGTTCGTGGAGGGGGTAGTTGTCAGCCTTGAACGCAGCTGGTCGATGTGGCGTTTCCACAATCTTCCATCTGTGGTTTCTAATCGGTAGGAACGGGGCCCCGTAATTTGTGTTATCTTGGCAGGGACCCACAATGGGTCACCTGTAAAGTTCTTAGCGAATACGAGGTCTCCTATCTTAAATGTGCGATGTTTGCTGCTGGAACCCAGGGGCTTTTCTGGGGTGTAGGCAGGGTGTAGGCGGTCCAGATGTGATCTAAGTTTTCTGCCCATTAGCAGTTCGGCTGGGCTTTTGTTTGTGGTGCTGTTCGGTGTAATATGTTGGAGAAGGAGCATCCTGGTGACTCTGTCGTGAATGTTTCCTTGGTCCATTTTGTGTAGGGTTGTTTTAGTAAACTGAACCATTCGTTCAGCCCTGCCATTGGCCGCCGGGTGAGCAGGTGATGTCAAGGCGTGGCGTATCCCCCGGTCCACTAGGTATTGTTCAAATGCCAAGGCGGTAAACTGTGGGCCATTGTCGGAAACCAAGACATATGGAAATCCGTGCGTTGCAAACAGTCTGTTTAGTTTTTGATGACCGCTTCTGTGGTGGTGGTCTTCATCTTGTTCACCTCGAGCCAGTTCGAGTAGGCGTCTACTGTTATTAGAAAAGTATGTCCTTTTGTAGGTCCCGCAAAATCGATGTGGATGCGGGACCATGGACCCCTGGGCGTTTCCCATTCCGTTGGGGGTGCTTTTGGTGGAGCCGAACGTGTTTCTTGGCATTTGCTACAGGTGGCAACCCAGGCTTCAATTTGTCTGTCCATACCTGGCCACCAGGCGTAGCTCCTTGCCAGTGCTTTCATTCGTATGATGCCCGGGTGTCCATCGTGCAGCACTTTCAGGACTCTGCGTTGAAGTTTTTCTGGAATGGCTACTCGGTCTCCCCATAACACGCACCCCTTTTGGGAGAAAAGTTCTGTCTGTCTGTTTTTGAAGGGTTTGAACTTGTCGTTGGATTCTATTTCTGGCCATCCCCTCTCCACCCAGCTGAGGACTCACGCCAGACAAGGGTCTTTTTTTGTTTCTAATGCGATATCCTGCGCAGTTAGTGGAGGTGAGGGAAGCATCTCAATTTGTAGCGTGGATAGCGTAGGAGCTGGGTCGTCTAGGAACTCAGGCAATGGCGAATGGCTTAAGGCGTCAGCATGGGGAATGGCTTTCCCCGGTCGATGTCTTAACTGGTAGTCATAGGCGGCTAAGGACTCCAACCATCGTGTCATTCTCAGTGATAGGATGTGGGGAGTTGGTTTATCCCCTGCTAAAATGCCAAGCAATGGCTTGTGGTCTGTGATTATGGAAAAAGATCTTCCATATACGTATTCATGGAACCTTTTAATTGCGGATACAATAGCAAGGGCTTCTTTATCTAATTGACTATAGTTCCTTTCAGTTTTAGACAAAGTTCTTGAAAAGAATGCAATAGGCGCCACCGTACCATTTGGTAGAACGTGGCTCAGGTTGGCTCCTACTCCAAAAGGTGAAGCGTCACAAGTCACAGTCAAGGGTAGTGTCTCGTTATATTGGATTAACACTGAATCTGATGTTAGAAGGTCTTTGACTTGTTGGAAAGCTTGCTCCTCTCGACGTCCCCAAAACCAGGAAGCCTTCTTGTCGAGGAGCCTATCCAGGGGTTCAGCAACAGTCGCCTTCTGGGGTAGGAAGATGTTATAAAAGTTAATGAGGCCCAGGAAGGCTTGGAGGTCTGTCTTGTTTCTGGGTCTTGGAGCGTTTTTAATAGCTGCTAATTTCTTTTCGGTAGGGTGAATACCTTGTTTGTCAAGAAGGTAACCAAGAAATTCAACCCTCTCAGTGCATAATTGGCACTTGTCCTTCTTGACTTTGAGTCCTGCGTCCTGGAACTTTTGTAGGACAGTTCTTAGGCATTTTTCTAATTGACTTCGTGTAGGGGCGGCTATCAATACATCATCGAAGTAGGGTACAACTCCTTTTATGCCCTGTAGCAACCTTTCCATCAAACTTTGAAAAATGCCAGGTGCTACGCTTACTCCGAACTGGAGTCTATTACATTTGAACGCACCCCTGTGCGTGACTATAGTTTGGGCTTCTGTGGTCTTTGCGTCTACTGGAGCTGCTGATACGCTTGGGCCAGGTCAAGCTTAGCGAATACTTTTCCGCCCCCGAGCGAGTGAAGAAGGTGTTGGACCACGGGTACTGGATAGGCGCTCTGTTGAAGCGCATGATTCAGGGTGGCCTTGTAATCCCCACAGATTCTCAGGGATCCGTCAGGTTTTATGGGGGTTACAATTGGGGTCTCCCATTGGGCGTGGTCAATGGGTTCTAACACGCCCTGTGCTATTAATTTGTCCAATTGCTCGTCAATTTTCGGTTTGAGAGCAAAGGGAACTCGGTGTGGCTTTAGACAGATGGGTGCGATATCAGGGCAGAGATTAAACGAAATGGGGGACCCCTTGTACTTGCCTAATTGCTCGGTGAAGACGTCTTGAAAATCCCGGATGAGGGCCGCCTCCCAGTCTTCGCTTACAGTCTGGTTGATGCCTGCCAATTCGATTCCTAATGGCGTGAACCACTGTAATCCCAATAAACTGGGTCGGTCTCTGTCAACGACGGTGAGAGGTAGAGTTGCGGTGTGGTCTTTAAACAAGACCTGGACGTGACTGGAACCAGCAACTGGGATTCGATTGCCTTGGTAGTCCTTTAATATAAGTCTCTGGGTGCTGAGATCCTGGCGGTGGATGTCAGGGATCAGTTGCTTGAGAGTTTTCCAGGAGACCATTGATAGGGATGACCCGGAGTCGACTTCCATGATGCACGGTCTGTCTTCGATGGTGACCTTTACCCGGATTTTTTTTGCATCCACTGATGAGGCGTGGCCGACGGTGACGGTCTGATGTGCCTCCTCTCGTCTGGTAGTGGTGGCAAGCATTCGGTTTCTGTTGTACGGGCTCCACTGGGTGTTTGGGCGGTCCTGGTTTGATGGGTGGTTGCCCGCTGTCTGCCGGAAACTATTTTCATTCCTCTTGGGGCTGGATACTCGTTTACCTTGGCGATGTGGCCCCTTTTATCACAGGAATGACAGATGGCACCTAGGAACCTGCAATCTGCTCGTGGGTGGTTTCCCCCGCATCCAGCGCATTGAAAATTGGGTTTACGACCTCGCTGGTCTTGCTGGTCGCGCTCTGATCTGAGTCTGTTGACTTCTTCCTCTTCACCTTCTGATGAGGACTCGATGTCTTCGTGGTGGGCTGTTGTGTGTCTCTCTGGGGGTGTTGCGATGTCGCTGGCGAGTTGGCGGTTGGACCCATTCGCTCGGCGCATTCGGGCTGCTGACTTCCTGGTTGTTTCTGCTGCAGTAGCATCCGCTATGGCATCTGTGAGGGTGATATCTCCTTTTGCCATAATCTTGCTTTGGATGGTGAGGTCTCTTAGACCCAGGACAATCCGATCTCTCATGGCTTCTTCCAGATTTGCGAAGCCACATAGTCCACCCAAATTTCTTAGGTCAGCTACAAAGTCCCCGATGCTCTCGCTTTCCCGTTGGTCCCTCTGGTAAAACTCGTGTCTTCTGATGAGGGTTGGAACTGCTGGGGCGTAATGAGCCCTGAGAATGGGAGCGAGAGTGTCCCAATCCATAGTTTTGACTTCAGCCGGTTTCGCTAGCGCCTTTGCCATTTTGAAAACGGCGGGTCCGCAATGCGTTAGGAACACCGCATGTTTCTTGCTAGGCGTAGCATCCTTCAGATTGTTGGTTTCCAGGAACATTTGGAACCTGTCCATATACGAGTCCCAATCTTCGTTAGCTGGATCAAATGGAGCGGGTGGTATTGCGCTGCTGGTCATTCTGCCGTTTTCTGTGCGTTGTCAGCCACGTGCTCTGTCAATACTTCGCGAGTGTTCAGTCAGCTCTTATCATCTCCGCATCCCACCCTCGTTGCCAGTGTTCTATCTCGGAGAGTGGGCGCAATAACGGAGACGAGACATCAAATAGTGACTCCAACTCTTTATTTGTGACTTCAGGAAACAGAGCGAAAGAGAATGGCAGCAGCAGCTCCTTTTATAGAGCTGGCTGCTGTCAAAGCGTCCAATGGTTTAAGTTTGCCGCGCTTGGAGCGTCCAATCGTGGCAGCCCATTAACTAGCCAATCAGATCAGTCCAGAATGACCAATCACGACCCGCTGTCAACGGACCAATCAAATGTGCAGGATTACAAGCCTGCTTGTGGAAAGGCCAGTCAGGTTCGCAGGCTTACGAGCCTGCTAGTTCAGAACAGTCTCAGTGTTCAAAGAAGGTTTCGCCTGTTGTTGGTCATTTATCTTTTTCATTTCATTTATCTTATTTTATCTTCTTATTTTCTTTATTTCTTTTATTTCAATGTTTTATATTATCTAAAACTGGGGGGGGGTGTCTGAATTTGGCCACTAGCAAAGATAGATGGATAGTAGGAAGCTTCAAAGGATACTTTGATTTGATGAAGATGAAATGAAACATCCCCTTGAAGACTCTTATGAAGTCTGGTTCCTTTCTAGAAGGGCAGGGGAGCAACCCTGGTGCTTTCCTTCACTTTGCTTCAGACTCCACTATGGGAAGACAGGAGTATTCTGCAGTAATTGCTGTAGGATAAAAATCACGGGCTTTTCCTGAACTTCTGGTCAAGTACTCCCATGCCAGAAGCTTTTTGTTTGTTTGTTTGTTTCTCTTTAAGCATTTTATTAGATGATACATAGAATAAAATACAAAAACACAAAAGCAAATAGGAAGACACAGTGAGGGGAAGAAGATAAAAGAGAAGGTGGGGGGGAGGGAGAAAAGAAAAGAAAAAGTATTGACTTCAAACTCCTTCTGTTGCAGTAAAATAAAGCATTAACATCAAACCTCAGCATTTTACTTTTCCACAATAATATTAACGAGCCATTTCTATAAAAACAAATCAATCTAATCAGTAAGACCCAAAATCAAAGTTTCATTTTTTTTATTTTATTTATTTTTATTTATTTATTTATTTGATTTGCCAATTGTTTACAAGATAATAAGTATAAGTGTATACATAGTTATGAATACATGAAATGGGTACATATAAGAAAAATAAAAGAATAAGAGAAACAATAGGACAGGGACGGTAGGCACGTTGGTGCGCTTATGCACGCCCCCTACAGACCTCTTAGGAAAGGGGTGAGGTCAATAGTAGACAGTCTAAGGTTAAAGTTTTTGGGGTTTGGGGAAGAAACTACAGAGTCGGGTAGAGTATTCCAGACATTGACCACTCTATTGCTGAAGTCGTATTTCCTGCAATCAAGTTTGGTGCGGTTTACTTTGAGTTTGTATCTATTGTGTGCTCTTGTGTTGTTATGGTTGAAGCTGAAGTATTCACTGACAGGTAGGACATTGCAATGTATGATTTTATATACCATGCTTAAGTCAGACCGAAGACGGTGTAATTCAAGGTTTTCTAGTTCTAGAATTTCAAGTCTGGTGGCATAAGGTATTCTACACCTCAAGCACAAAGTTTAGAAGCAGTCTCCACGTAGCAAAACAAAAGTACTTATATATTTTTTTTCTTTGATCAAAATGGTCAATTTAGCCATTTCTGCAGCACATTATATCCAATCATACAATGTTTTACATATTCACTTCCCAAATTCAATTTCAGTAACATTTTATAAATCTTAGCAAGAATAGGTTCATCACTACCACACAGTAAGATTTCCAATTCATTTTTAATAAAATCAAACCCATAAATATTTTTAGCTGGTTTAAATCTTTCTTTCAGTTGTTGATGTGTAAAAAAGGCTTCCTGGGGGGGACGCCCAAAGAGACAACTTCATAGAGAAACTCGCTTTATATTTAATCCAAACTCTTAGTATGGCACGTCTAGAAAAGTAATTATTGAACTTGACATTAACTTTAACTTTATCATACCATAGATAACCTTAAATGGTGACCCCCTAAAATCAAGGAACCTCTTATTCTGGAGGTTCACCTATTCTTTTAACAAGGTCAGACAGCATGCATCAAAATACAACTTGAAATCTGGTAAACCCACTCTTTCCTTAGCATCTGGCAATAGCTTGTATCTAATTCTTGGTTTTCCCCCGTGCCATATAAACTTGGAAATATCCCTCTGCCATTGTTTAAATGGATTATCAGTTGCAAGTATTGGTACTGTCTGGAATAAAAAAAAAGCGTCTTTGGTAAGATGTTAATCTTAATTACTGAAATTCTACCCAATAGTGATAAATGCAGTTTGTCCCATCTTTGTAAGTCCTTTTTAATATCCCTCCAAATAGGCACATAATTGTTTTCAAACAGTTTTATATTTGTATTTATCAACATAGCCCCCAAATATTTTGCATTTTCCTCAGCAAAAGCTGTACGGTTACCTCAGGTAAGGCAGCCATCTTGCAGCTCTCATGGTGTATGCCAAAGTTTATCCAGGCTAGGTATCTTCAGTACTACAGGCAATCCCGAAGCCATCCAGATGCAACATCCTCTTTTGGCAACCACTGCAGAGATGATCTTGCTTGTTTCCTCAGATTACTCACTCAAAATTTCACACATCAACGGTTTGCAAGCAAAATTCAAGCTGCCCACACTGGAAGTATTTTGGCCAAAAGGGCCTAACACAACACCTCAGTTGTGTTGTGGTAAATAGACTTATTTTTCCACCTCGGTCAAAAAGATGAATGACTTCACTGAAGGATAACTAAGTCATTTCACACTTGATGGATGGATAACTTGACAGCTAGACAGATAGAAGCCTTCATTTAATCCACAGCACAGAAAAATAAAACTCTATAAGGCTTAGGCCCTTTCATAAAACATAATGAGAAAGAGTCTAGCCTCAATTTTAAACACAGCTTGCTCTGTAATGGACCTAACTGCAGCTAGAGCCATGGTTAGAATGCAGTATTGCAGGCTAATTCTGTCCACTGCCAGGAGTTCGATTCTCACTGGCTCAAAGTTGACTCAACTTTCCATCCTTCCAAGGTTGGTAAAATGAGGACTCAAATTGTTGGGGGCAATATGCTGACTCTGTAAAATGCATAGAGAGGGATGTAAAGCACAGTGGAATATACGTCTAAGTGCAATTGCTATTGCTATCTGATCTGCACCCAACTTGTCAGGGCTGTTGTGATCATCTGAACCTGTTTTTAAAAAATAACCCATATAGCTCTTTCAACATGAAAGTGATAAAACATTTCCAAGAAGCACCATTTATGAGATGTGCTGACATGAACCAGCTGCTGTTTCCTAACCATTATCAAGTGCTATTTGTGAAAAAAAATCATACTTCATTACTTGTGGCACCACATTCTGTTTTCTTGGCTCTTCACCTTTCCCTCTGGGTGGCTCTGCCCTTTCATGTGTAATCCTTCTCTGTGTTACGTTTTTGATGATCCTTACGGATATATATATATATATATATATATATATATATATATATATATATATATATATATATGTGGATCTTTGGTTATTCGGGTTTTCTCCGCGTAAGATTCAAAGTATCTAGGCAACGTTTGGCGAGGTCCCACTCGCCATCTTCAGGCTGGTGCTTTCGGCTTAGTGCCAGTGCAAGCAGTGTGTGACCGGAGCTGCCATCTCTATATATACAAGTGGTGGGGGATGGTGTGCTGGGCTGGTTGGCTGTGCTGCAGCCTCTTGATTGGTTGATGGAGTTGATGTTGGTATAATGGGCTGTGTAATGGCCTTTTGTTGTAGAGATATCCTGGATCTTGTGCTGTCATCTCCTGGGTCGTTAGCCTCTTGTGTTTTAACGGCTTGGGTAATGGGTTGTGTGATGGGCTTGTGAGTTCTTTTGTTGTGGTATCCTGGGTCTTGCGTTGTAATCTCCTGGGTCGTTTGTGTTTTGATCTCTTTTCCATTAGCCTCCTGTGTAGTAACAGCTTGGGTAATGGGTTGTGTGATGACCTTGTGAGATTTATTGCTGTGGTATCCTTGGTCTTGTGCTGTGATATCCTGGGTCATTTGCTGTGTTGTGACTTCTTGAGTTCTTGAGGTGTAATTTCTTGAGTTTTCTGATGTGATGTCCTGAGCGGGTGGCTGTGATGTAGCATTTTGGGTTTTTAATATGGCTTTGAGTTTGGGGTCTGGGTCTGTGTTCGTTTGGCTTCGAGTTCGTGGTCGTGCCACATCTTCATGGTGGGGGTCAGTTCGCTTCATGTATGGTTCAGTAAAATAAAATGTTCTGGAGATGAGAAGAAAAACTGAACAACTTCCTCACACACCTCAACAGCCTACACCCCAAAATACAATTCACCATGGAAACAGAAGCTAACAATCAACTTCCCTTCCTAGATGTCTTGGTATACAAAAACCCAATGGCTCCCTAGGACACACCACCTACCAAAAGAAAACACATACAAACCGCTATCTACACGCACTCTCACACCACCACCCAGCACAGATCAATTCCGTAGCTGAGACACTCATCTCCAGAACAAAATGCTTAGCTGATGAACAACACCTAAAAACCGAACTAAACACTCTCACCAACGTACTAACAGCCAATGGATTTCAAAGAAAGAAGATCACCCACCTAATCCAAAAAGAAACCCCAACCAAAATCCAAGACAGAGAACAAGAGAACGGCAAAGCCCTCCTCCCATATATAAAAGGCACTACAGACAAAATCAGCAAGATCCTCCAAAAACACAACATTAAAACAGCATTCTGCACAAACAGAAAAATATCCACCATCCTAAGAAACCCTAAAGACAAAATCGAGTTAGAAAACCAAGGAGTATATGAAATCCCCTGCACTGCTTGCCTCACCACATACATTGGACAAATTAACAGAAGAATAAGTGCACGCGTTGAAGAACATAAGAACTCAATCAAAAAAGAAGAACCAACCTCTTCCCTGGTCCAACACCTCAAAGCCACAGGACATGAGATTGACTTTAAAAATACCAGAACTATCGCCAAAACTGAACACCACAGCAGCAGAATAATCAGAGAAGCCATAGAGATAGAAAACGCCCACACAGCATGAATAAAAGAGATGACACCTCCCGCTTACCAGCCATTTGGAAACCCGCCCTCATGAACAGACGAGTACCCAACATGATAAATGACACCAGACCCACACCCATGAGGGCCACACAAGATGCCACCACCACACTTCCATGTAAAAATCAGACTCACACCCACACAGAAGATGAGACACGACCACAGACCAGAAGCCGCACTGCAGCTGCATCACTACCCACTTCAAACTCCTCTGAACCATACATGAAGTGAACTGACCCCCCACCATGAAGATGTGGCACGACCACGAACTCGAAGCCAAACGAACACAGACCCAGACCCCAAACTCAAAGCCATATTAAAAACCCAAAATGCTACATCACAGCCACCCGCTCAGGACATCACATCAGAAAACTCAAGAAATTACACCTCAAGAACTCAAGAAGTCACAACACAGCAAATGACCCAGGATATCACAGCACAAGACCAAGGATACCACAGCAATAAATCTCACAAGGTCATCACACAACCCATTACCCAAGCTGTTACTACACAGGAGGCTAATGGAAAAGAGATCAAAACACAAACGACCCAGGAGATTACAACGCAAGACCCAGGATACCACAACAAAAGAACTCACAAGCCCATCACACAACCCATTACCCAAGCCGTTAAAACACAAGAGGCTAACGACCCAGGAGATGACAGCACAAGATCCAGGATATCTCTACAACAAAAGGCCATTACACAGCCCATTATACCAACATCAACTCCATCAACCAATCAAGAGGCTGCAGCACAGCCAACCAGCCCAGCACACCATCCCCCACCACTTGTATATATAGAGAGATGGCAGCTCCGGTCACACACTGCTTGCACTGGCACTAAGCCGAAAGCACCAGCCTGAAGATGGCGAGTGGGACCTCGCCGAAACGTTGCCTAGATACTTTGAATCTTACGCGGGAGAAAACCCGAATAACCAAAGATCCACATACAAATACCCGAGAACCTCAGAAAACATATATATATATATATATATATATTCTTAAGTTCTCGCAGGCACCCACATGTATGGCCTTCAGCTTTGTTCGGGTATTTTCCCACGTCATTATAGTTGTGCTTTTAAAGTTGTAGCAACGTTTCAGCAGAATCTCATCTGCCATCATCAGGCTTCTGTATTGTGTCCGTCTGTGAGTCAGACTTTTACAGTGGTTTCAGATTTAAATTTGGGGCAGCCTATTGCTGTGCCAGAATGGTTTTTTCTTCATCCTGATTGGTTGGGAGTCTTGGTCTGTGTTTATTGGTCTCGGAGTTTGCTGTGTTCTGCTTGATTGGTTTCTCTAATATCTTCTGTCTGTTTTTGGCTCTTTTTGTATCTTGATTGGCTGGCAGCATTGTGTTACTTTATTGGAGGTCTTTAGTGCAGCTTGGCTTCGGGTAAATGGACGGCTATCATTAGTTAGGAAGCTGGGTTTCATCTGGGTGCCTGGTTGGGGTGTGTTTGAGCTGGAGGTAATAGGGGGGATCTGTTTGTGCCCAGGTGTTTGCCTGGCTTGTGGTGTGGGGATTTTTTTGTTTGTGAGTGCAGGCTTCCAAATGATTGACAGCCTGGTGGAATCATCTCTTCTGTTCATGCTTTCTGGTCTTTTTTCAATCTCTATGGCTTCTCTGATGATTCTGTGGCTGGAATTTTCTATAGTGGCTAGGGTTTTGGTGCCATTGAAGTTGATGCTATGACCTGTGGCTTCCATGTGTTGGACTAGTGAGGAAGTGTGTTCCAGCTTTTTGACTGCATTTTTGTGTTCATCCAGGCGGGTGCTTATTCTTCTATTGGTCTGTCCAATGTATGTGGCCGGGCATGATGCACAGGGGACTTCGTATATGCCTTCGTATATGCCAACAAAATTGACCTGGAAAACCAAGGCATATACGAAGTCCCCTGTGCATCATGCCCTAACTAATGATAGCCGTCCATTTACCCGAAGCCAAGCTGCACTAAAGACCTCCAATAAAGTAACACAATGCTGCCAGCCAATCAAGATACAAAAAGAGCCAAAAAACAGACAGAAGATATTAGAGAAACCAATCAAGCAGAACACAGCAAACTCCGAAACCAATAAACACAGACCAAGACTCCCAACCAATCAGGATGAAGAAAAAACCATTCTGGCACAGCAATAGGCTGCCCCAAATTTAAATCTGAAACCACTGTAAAAGTCTGACTCACAGACGGACACAATACAGAAGCCTGATGATGGCAGATGAGATTCTGCTGAAACGTTGCTACAACTTTAAAAGCACAACTATAATGACGTGGGAAAATACCCGAACAAAGCTGAAGGATATATATATATATATATATATATATATGGTGTTCGGCTTGGTTGGGTATTTTCCCACGTCATTGTAGTTCTTTAAAGTTGTAGCAGCGTTTCAGCAGAATCTCATCTGCCATCATCAGGCTTCTGTATTGTGTCCGTCTGTGGGTCAGACTTACAGTGGTTTCAGATTTAAATTTGGGGCAGCCTATTGCTTTGCCAGAATGGTTTTTCTTCATCCTGATTGGTTGGGAGTCTTGGTCTGTGTTTATTGGTCTCGGAGTTTGCTGTGTTCTGCTGATGGGTGTCTCTGATATCTTCTGTCTGTTTTTAGGCTCTTTTTGTATCTTGATTGGCTGGCAGCATTGTGTTACTTTAACTTTAACTTCCAGCTCAAACACACCCCAACCAGGCACCCAGATGAAACCCAGCTTCCTAACTAATGATAGCCGTCCATTTACCCGAAGCCAAGCTGCACTAAAGGCCTCCATTAAAGTAACACAATGCTGCCAGCCAATCAAGATACAAAAAGAGCCTAAAAACAGACAGAAGATATCAGAGACACCCATCAAGCAGAACACAGCAAACTCCGAGACCAATAAACACAGACCAAGACTCCCAACCAATCAGGATGAAGAAAAAACCATTCTGGCAAAGCAATAGGCTGCCCCAAATTTAAATCTGAAACCACTGTAAAAGTCTGACCCACAGACGGACACAATACAGAAGCCTGATGATGGCAGATGAGATTCTGCTGAAACGTTGCTACAACTTTAAAAGAACTACAATGACGTGGGAAAATACCCGAACCAAGCCGAACACCATACATGTAAGTACCCAGAAAACTTAAGAAAATAATATATATATATATATATATATATATATATATATATATATATATATATATATATATATATATATATATATATTTTTTGTTCACTGATATGAGAAATTGCATTGTTCTTATGAAGATTGATATATGGACGCTTCTATCACTCCATAATATATGAAACTATTTTATATAAAATCATTTTTTTTTCATTTTACAAAATCATTTGATGTTGTTATTCTCTTTTATTTTATACTATGTTTAGCAATTGTTTTAATAGGCAACTGAGAATTTTTCACGGGACTGTACTTTAGATCCTTAGCAACCGGCTCACGTTTATGGCCATTTGCAATATCCCATGGCCATGTGATTGCAATTTAGGTCATTTTTGACAAAAACTGTTGTTTAACTTTCAAGTTTTCAGCAAAATGCTCCATAGCAAAACAATGGGTTTGCTTAACAACCATAGCATTCATTTAATGACTACCAGATTTTCTTTATAACTGCCTTATTCACTTAATGACCATCACAAAAAAGGTCCCAAAATCAGGATGGTCATGTGATGACCTACCTCATGACCATCATGATTTACAACTGTAATTGGCAGGCTATATTACAGTCGTAAATTGAGGACTAGCTGTATCTCCTTTCTTCCCACACAAGACTGCAGCTAATAAAGAAGGACAGGGATTCCTGTCTATTTCAGATGTAATCCACACCAGAGAAGGGGCGGCCTGGTGGCTCAGTGTTTAAGATGTTGGGCTTGTCAGCTGGAAAATCAACAATACAAGTTCAAGACCCAAGATCCATGAGACAGGGTGAGTTCCTGTCCTAGCCCCAGCTCCTGCAGTTCAAAAGCAAACAAATGCAAGTATATAAATAGGTACCACTTTTGTGGGAAGGTAACAGCACTCTGTGATGTCATGCTGGCCACAGGACCACAGAAATGTCTTTGGGCAGTGCCAGCTCAAAGGCCTTGAAACAGAAGTGAACACTGCCCCCCCTATAGACAGCAACGACTAGCTGAATAAAATCCGCAGGGACTCCTTTACCATAGCAGAGAACATTATGAAAGATGAATCCATTTTTTCTAACAAGAGTTGATACTTTCATGGAGAAAGTAGCCATTAAGAAACAACACTTCAACACTTCAAGATCTGTAATAGGATATTGCCTATATGATACACTGATATTCTTTTGTCTAGGCCCAAAATCAGAAGTGGTATTCAACAGGGTCTGACCAGTTCTGGAGAACTGGTAGCGGAAATTTTGAGTAGTTCGGAGAACCGGCAAATACCACCTCTGACGAGATGTTACAGTATCCTTCCCCTGCCATGCCCACCAAGCCACGCCCACAGAACCAGTAGTAAAAAAAAATTGAATCCCACCACTGCCCAAAATGTTAGTTTGTTTTCTCCTCGAAAACAGCAAAACACCTTCCTGTGGTGTTTTGACTCAGCTTTCTTCATAGCTAAAAATCACTCACTGAAAGGTTAAAGAATCACATGATTGTAGAGTTGGGCCAAGCTGTGTGAAATTGATTTTTCCCCCTCTTCTCTTAACAGGGAATTTCATGGATGAGCCAACTTGTACCAGATTTTGTGCTGGAAAAAAATAATTCCCTTCTGCTGAGATTTAAAAGAAGTTTGGAAAGACAGAAGAGCACACAGGCAGAAGGAATACTGAAATAACCATCATGCCAACTCCCTCCCTCCATTTCACACAGGCATGCACTGACCCAGACATTTTGTTCACGGTCTTCAAGACATGTCACAGCAGCATTCCTGACAGAAGTCTCTGAAACTTGAACCTGCCGTACATGGTATTTCCAACCAAATGCAGAGAAGCTGTTCTGGGGAATTTAGTGGAAAAGTAAGAATTTTCTCCGCTGACGTCAATCATGCCCTGAGAGGATGACCTTAAGACTAAAAATGATTATGTACTATAGGATAATACCCAGAATGTTTTGGATGAAAACAAGACCCACCGTATTTTTCACAAGCAAGAAGCAGTGATTTTGCCAGCCATTATCACAGAATGAATGCTGAGGTCAGTGCTCCTTTTCATTTCCTTTGTGGCTCTTTGAGCAAGGATGAAACAAGCAGGGCTCACTTAGACAAATATTCACCCTAAATTCATGGGCAATAACTATTGTGTAGTGGGCTTCAGTAGGCAAGAACCAGACCAGCATAGCTACAACAGCCTTTATTGATTCAAAACTGCAACCGAGGAACAGCAGTCAAATGCCTGTAATTTATACTTTGGGCCCACAGGGTCTTAACCAATCATAATGCTTGAAAAACCTGCCCAAATATGAATGTTCAAAGTTTTCCTCCAAAACAGTTGGAGCTAACAGTGAGAGCCATTTAAAGGTTAGTTTCACTTTAGCAGGGCTTAACACAACTTTATATATTCAATACATAACACAAACCTTGCCTGTTTTCGGAGACGGAAACAAGAGCGCCAAGAATCTCTACAATATTACTCATGACATAACCTTCACTTCCTCCCCCTCAGTGATTCCATGTCTCCTCCACAACAGTATCAGTTCTTCTGCAACAATCGACTCTGCCTTGACCTGTCCAGCAAGTGAAGCATGCTTTGATTTAACATATCTTATTATGATTATTTACAGATAGACCTTGACTTATGAACACAACTGAGCCCCAAATTTCTGTGGCTAAGGGAGACATTGGTTCAGTGAATTCCATCCCATTTTATGACCTTTCTTGCCACAGTTGTGAAGTGAATCACTGCAGCTGTTAAATTAGCTACACCGTTGTTAAGTAGATCTGGGTTCCCCATTATTAATTTGTTTCAGCTAAACCCTCCTCCCCTGCCCCCCCCCCAAAAAAAATCAAGATGGAGTATTTAGTATATTCCTTCTCCATTTACCCTCGTAATCATTCTGAGAGATAATTTAGGCTGACATCTATCTGACTCCAAAAGGTTCATTCAGCCAGGTATATAAAATGGCAAAGGATGTCATCTCATATGTGAATGTCTACGCTTATGTGCTAGAATCAAATCATATCATCTCTAGTAGTTAAGGAAGCAGTCTAGAAACTGAGAGACTATGAGTTCTAGTCTTGCTTTAGCCATGAAGCCAGCTGGGTGGCTTTGGGCCAGTCACTCTCTTTTCAGCCCTAGGAAGGATGCAATGGCAAATCACTTCTGAAAATATTGTTAAGAAAGTTTCAGGGACTTGTCCACACAGTTATCATGGGTCAACAATGACTCAAAGGCATGCACACACATGCACACACACACACACACACACATACACCCCACTATCTTAAGTTGTGTAAGTTATACACAGCTAGAGAGGAAATGTATGTGTCTGTTCATATGATGGCTCTCATGTTGGACTAGAATCAATGAGACTCAATTTTAGATCCCCATTCCAACACAAAAAAATCCCTGACTGATTTTGGGCCAGTGACTCTTTCTCAATTCAATCTGACTCTGTGATGTTGTTGTGTGGATAAAAGGGAGGTCTGTTTAGAGAAAAGAACTGGGTATACAGACAACAATAAATCAATTAGCTGAAAGTCAAATAATAACAGAAACTCAGTGTAACAGAATATTTTTAAAGCCTCTCTAAAACTCCCTCAGAAAGCATAAAGGGCTTCCCAAGGGATGAAGCTTAGTAGACCTAAGTTATCCCTTATAAATTAAAAAAAAAGACCACTCTAGTCTGTTTATCCATTGCAGGGATAGTATACTTCCTTGGGATGAAGCTTAGTAGACCTAAGTTATCCCTTATAAATTAAAAAAAAGACCACTCTAGTCTGTTTATCCATTGCAGGGATATTATGCTTCCTTTTTTATGTAGTACGATAATCTTGTGCTGAAACCACCTGGTTACAAGACAGCCGCGCTGCCAGTGATGAATCCAAATTAAATTTCTGATGTCCAAAAGTGAAATATAAGCGAATTCTTGAGTCACTCAGAGATATGTACAGAAAAGAACATTCCACTAACAATTTTGAAGGGGTCAGGTTACACTCCATGACACTTTAATGGACTTTTTCAACTGTGTCTAACTCATTCTTCATTGGTCTGAAGAACTAGAAGATACTCTTCTTGCTATCTTTGTCTTGCTTATCTTTCACCATCGGTCCCATAATATCAGATGCTGGTTCTGACAGACCAATCAAGATTTCCTTCAATCCTCATTGTCACATCCATTGTTCATGGTGCCGCCACCAATATGGCAATTTAGAACAGGATGCCATTCAGGAGACTTGCCAAGCTCACCTTAGCTAGCTTACAAATTTTGGAAGCAAGATAAGCTACTTTGGCATAGTGGTTAAGGCATCAACTTAGAAACTGGGAGACCATGAGTTCTACACCTACCTTGGGCATGAAGCCAGCTGGATGATCTTGAGCTGATGAAACTTCTTTCAGCCCTAGGAAAGAGGCAATAACAAACCATTTCTGAAAAACCTTGCCAAGAAAACTGTGGGGGCTTAATAACTTATTTTCCAAAGCACCAGAAAGGCAGGACAAGAAACAATGGATGGCTACTAATAAAGGAGAAAAGCAACCTGGAATTAAGGATCAACTTCCTAACAGTGAGGACAATTAACCGGTGGAACAGTTTGCCTTCAGACGTTGTGGGTGCTTCATCCCTGGAGGTTTTTAAGAAGAGACTGGACAACCATTTGTCTGAACTGGTATAGGGTCTCCTGCTTGAGCAGAGGGTTAGACTAGAAGACCTCCAAGGTCCCTTCCAGCTCTATTCTGATTGATCGACATGTTCATGCAGTCTCCAAGAATCAGACACAATTAAATGAACGGGGGGAGGGAAGCTAGGAATTCCACCATTCAGTGTGTTTGTGTGCAAGGCCATTACTATCCAAGTCAGAAATCACCTAACTGTTCTGTAGCTGCTAAATGCAATATGAACTACAGGACAAACCCCAAGACCCTTGTCACTGTCCAGTATCAAGCCTTCCACGCAGCCAAAGCCAGATGTATTATTTCATTGCATTCTGTGTTGGGGATTTGTTACGCCGCCGCGAGGTTGCAAACGCTAATTCCATGCAGGGCTACAAGTTTAAAATGCAACACAAACTCCGTAATTGGTGACAAGACTATTTTCTTATCAGCGCTCCAACAATTCAATTGGAGGTTTGAGCAGTTTGCTCTTTCACCAGAGAATATGTTCTGCTCCTGCCTAATGTTTTATTCAGAAGAAGCTTCTTTGACAGTTTCACACCTTCGGGCATGATTTAATTAACAGTAAGGCTATTAAGAGAAAGGCTAATAGACACAAGGAACTCTCTGCCTTGAAATGATGTGAGCTATTCCTAAATGCCCTAATGGTGAAATTTGGGGTCATTTTCATTTTTTACTCAAATTGGTTATTATTATTAAACAGGCCCAAGAAAGCAATTACATTTCTAAATTCTTTCATTCCAGATAACTGGATAATTCTAATGCAGTTCTGCAGGCTTCTCACCAGTAACAATCAGTAAAAGTAGAGAATTTGTACAAAATCAGAGATGATTGACGTAAGAGAGTTTTAATCCACCAACATCTTGTATATCTTTCCCAGTCTGAAATATGTTCAGATGTCCTAGAATTCCTAAGTCTTTTTTTAAGTTCTAGAATTCTCAGTTTGGCTGCAGAATTCTGGAAACTGAAGCTTATATTTTTGATGGGCAGCCAGGCAAGGAAAAACTGATTTAGGGAATCAAATATTTTCCACACTTAGAAAGAGTTCATTGTCTTCCGAAATCAAGCTGATTAGATGATGTAACTGCCAATCAACACATGCCAATGTCAGGAACCTCCTCCCAGTTTATATTCCATAGGGAGGGAAGGAAATGAACATACAGGCTTAGAAAGAAAGGTGTAAGGAAGGTTCAGAATCCAAGGCTGGGAGAACTCTTGTCAAGTGCCAGGAAAATCAGGAGATATATACAGTTCGAATGAGTATAAATATTTATTGTAGGCTTAAGCACTCTACAAGAATCTGAATTACAAACAACCAAGGGGAATTAGCAGGAGATAAGAGTAGAAGGAATACAAGGTGGGCTGGATTTAGATCTCTTGTGAGCCCAAAAGGACTCATGACTGATGACGCATCTGACCCTTCCCTCAGGCTCAGCCTGGTCATCTCCTACATCTCCATCTGTAAAGGGAGAGAATTAATATAGATAGTGCCAAGGAAAACAGTGTTAACTGTCTAGAGACCGTATTTGTAACCCTTTTAAAGTAATTTGAGCTATTTCTTTGTTTCACTCCTAACCAAGTGATTGCGCTGTGCTGTGTCTTCTGTACTTAACAGGCATTCAGAAACAAAAGAGAAAAACCAAAAGGGGTTAAAGGTGGCTATTGAAATGAATTATTTTATTTTTATTTATTTTATTTTTATAGCATTTATGCCATACCAAATTCAAGTTAGAATACTAAAATCGAATGCAATAAATGAATGAGATAATGAATAAAAGAACCCAGGATTTTTTTAAAAATGAAAATAAATGCTGATTTGAGGGGGAAAAAATCTTTCAGCATTTGGCTTCAGACCATTAGCCTTTATCATTTCATCCTTTAGCAGGAGATCACAATCACAGAAAATCATTTTGTAATAATCAGGCTAGCGAGTTCTATCTGCAAGAGAGGTAATTTAAAAAAATTTCTTGGGTTCTACAGAAATAAAACAGGGACGGAAATATTTGCAACCACATTTGTTCCACACTTGCAGAAATACTATAGGGGATGTTTTGAATTCTCCGTATTATTGATATCAGCAACTGCATTTGTTAAAGCAATGGCAGGTGTAAATTTGCACAACAACGGAAATATTTCATTAAAGGAAGACATGGGACACCTTATTATCTACCAAGCCATCTTGGGTTATTTGAATTGTGCGATCAATATCTTTTTTATTATTTCATTTGCAGGTATGGAGAAAGATTGACAAGGGCTTCAATGAAGTTTGTAATGGTTGATGGGCATCTTTAGCCCATTATTTAAGAGACAGCTCAATTGGTTTTAAGTTATCATAGAAGCCATGAATTCAAGGGTTTTAGATGAGTTGCTGATCTAACCGAGGTTATCCCTGTCTCTACCCAAAGAAAGATGGGATATATCTTGGAATAGATACAATGGTTGGATGGAAACTGAAAAAGGAGAGATTTAACCTGGAAATAAGGAGAAACTTTCTGACAGTGAGAACAATCAACTAATGGAACAGCTTGCTCTCAGAAGTTGTGGGAGCGCCATCACTTGAGATTTTCAAGAAGAGATTGGACTGCCATTTGTCAGAAATGGTGTAGGGTCTCCCGCTTGGGTGGGGGGTTGGACTAGATGACCTACAAGGTCCCTTCCAACTCTGATTATCTGTTATCTGTTGGTTTCCCATATTTTATTCTGGTGAGATTCCAAAACTGGGATCCAATGAGAAGAGCCCAGATGAATGAAGGCAAGCTTCAGTCCCATAGAACAAAGAGAGTTAAAATTTTGTTTTGGGTAACCAACATATAGGCTACCCCTAAAAGCCGTTCCCTTTCTATCAAATACCAATGATTATATAATATGCTTTCACTATAAAGGATTGATTGGGAGAACCCATCCCATTATAGGAAAATAACATATAAAGGTAATGGCAACAAATGACTTGATCCATTGCAGCATATTCAAGTACCATTTATGTTGAGAATTAGAATGTCCAGAGAGACTCACCTTTCATTTATCATGGTTAATTACTAGATCATTCTTATGGCAATACTTCCTAAGACTCCTGTAGCTTGTTCCTGGTTTGTGGAAATAGGAACATGCCATTGTAGATAGAGCAATGTCTGCTTTCTATTCAAAGTCTTTGCATTAAAAAAAAAATCTGTCCCCTGCAAGATAAGTAGATCCTGGAGAATTAATGGATTTTATTTTAATTTTGTAGAACAAAAGCACAGTAAGAAAAGGATACCACCAACAAGAGGATGCATAGTGTAGATTCACAGAGCGAGTATAAAAATCTGAATATCAGCCCTTATGTTCAGCATTACCACAAACAAGGAAACTGGGATGTTGTGACCTCCAATAATGGAGTGAAGCCCTTGTTTTAGTTTTATTTATTTATCAATCTATCATATTTCTGAACAACCCATCTCCATAAAGAGAGACCCCAGATGGTGTACAATAACATGTTAAAATATAAAACAGTATATATACAAATTTAAACTGTTAGGAGGAGGAAGAGATTAAAATTAAAATGTGAAAGAAGAGCTTTCAGGAGACTAACCAGCCCCATGATTGTGTGCTCTCCAGGGGTCCCCATATACAGTCCTGTCTTAATTTCTTTTGGGAAAGCCAGGAAAATGGGGCCCTGCCTTACCTCCAGGGGAAGAAAATATCATAGGTCGGGGCAACAACTGAGAAGGCTGTCTTCCTAGACCCCACCCGTTGGAATTATTAACTGATGGGGTCTGCCGCATACCTTTCCTGCCTGATGGAATGGCTGGTGTGATGGGATGAAGATTGTTGTTCATCACTTTGTCCAAATTCCTTTTCAAAACATACAAGTTCAGCATGATCGTTAGATTTCATGATAGTGATTCCATGGTTTGAGTATGTTCTGAGTGAAAGATCTAGCTGGTTAAAAAAATATCTCAGATGTTGGAAAACCAAGCCTTGAACTCCCATTCTACCAAGGAAATATGTGCTGATAGTCTGAATTGGATGTGGACCTTTTAGTTGCTATCACACGCCATCAAAGACTTCTACTGATCTAGATATTGGAGATCACACAGTATAGCTTTACTTCTTGAAATAACATTCTCATCTTTGACATGAGTGGAAAGTGTCACATTTCCTGAAGCACAGCTCATGACAGCTCCACAGAAGTCCAATGGGAATTAACAATCTAGAGGACTATAATGCCTCTTACTTTTGATTTAAAGGAAATGTATCACATTTTCCATCACATGCAGAAGAGGTGAAGCTGTATAATTTTAATAATCTCAAGAGTTAGATAAGCTTTGGTCACAGATACCAAGTATGAGGTTGAGTTAAGGCAGGAACTTATCCTGTAAAGTTAGTTTGATGACCTATCATCCCATTCAAGAGCTCCTCCATGACTCAGAAAGTAAATAACTCATTTCTGATAACTGATGGCTTATCAAGAGGTAATTGCAATTTTCCACTTTGATTTACGATGGATAGAAATATTTATGGACTTCTTGAAGCATAAATAAGTTTTTGATCTGGCTAATTGAGTAAAACTAAACCATATTTATTTTTCAAATGCTTTGAAGTAAAATGTGCTCAGTAAAGCCAGTAAAGCCAACTGGGTAAATTTTAAAAAAAACTATCAGCTCTTGGCTAAAACTACAATTGCTTGTTAACATTGTAACATCCTTTAAAATATTAAATCTTCAGTTGAACAAAAATAAGGTCAAGGGAGAGGGGTGGAGCTGGCATCTCAGTGGTACAGCATGCGATCTTGAAGCTCCAAGATCATCGCTGATATCTCCATTGCAGTACGGTCCCACCGGACCTAAACCATCCTGTAGAGATGGTGACTGAGGAGGGCACATCCTGTTGATCCCAGGGACATCGCAAAGTCCCTGGTTGATCCAGGAAAAGCCCTTTTGCCAGCGGCGGAGAGGCAGCCATTCAAGCTGCTGAAGCTGGGACAGCTCCGGAATGGAAGAGATTGAAGGAAAGTGTGTCAGCTTGGTGAGATGAACTTTTACCTATTATTGCTTGAAGAGAACACCCTGAAAGATTTAAAGTGAAATTAAAAGTGAAGAAAAAAGTGTTTAAAGCTAAATTAAGCTAGTTAAAGTGAAAGTTTTTTCCTTTTCCCTTTTTATTGGAACTTTGAATTTGGTAAAGTTACTGAATTTTAAATTGGACTGGTTTCCTTTAAATTTTCCATCTTTGTTTTTATTTTTTATTTTTTAACAATTTTTTGAAAGTCTTTTGATTAAGACTCTTCTTTTGGATTTGAGTTTTATTTTTTTCAACAAAAAAAGGAAGGATTCCATTTTCTCTTTTTGTTTCTGGTATTGGATACATGAGGGGGGAGTGAAAGTGAAGGGGGAAAAAAGTAGCACTGCCATCTAGAGGCTTGGACATATTGTTTCTTTCGTTCCTCAGTTTGTTTATGTACTTGTGCTATACTCAAGGACTCTGAGCTTTGCACTGGGAAAGATAGTGGGATGAGCATCACAGATTGTTTATACAGCTGCCCATCTGTGAAACTAAATAATTAGAGCTTTGAGCTGAAGTTGAAAGAAAGAAGATTGAAGTGACTTTGAAAATACTGGAACCAGAAACATTGAGTTGATTTATTAAAGAGCCTTGGATACTCAGTGGCAGTGGCTGGCTTAACTTTAGGTTATTTTCCATCTCCTTTTTTTACTCCCCCACCCCAATTGGATTTTTATATTTGGATTTTAACCTTCTATTCCAGAAACTAGAATGTAAATTTTTACTTCTTTTTTTTTTAATCCTCTTCCTTTTCTCTCTTTTATTTAGAGAAATAATTGGATTAAGGTACATAAGTGCCTGAAGATTTTTCTTTTTCCCTTTTTCTTTTTTGGAGTGGCAATTGCTTGCCTGTACTCCTTTTTCTTTCCTTCTTTTTCCTTTTTTCTTTTCTCTTTTTTCTTTCTCCCTCTCTACAGGTAAGCACTACAAGATGAGCAGAAAGACAACAGCACCAGCTTCCTCAATACCAATAGCCTCTTCACCATCTGGAGGACAATGGTCAATACAGAAAATCTTACAACAGGAGAAAGAGAAGGAAGTGACATTACAGATGATTAGGCAAGGAATTCAGAAGATTGAAAAGAGAATGGAGAATATTGAGCAGCGAATTGAAAAGACAGATGAGAAAGTAGAAAACATTCAACAGATGATGATGCAATATGAAGATAGATTTTTAAAAATTGAAGAAGAAGATACACAAAGGGACAAGAAAATTGGAGATATTGATACTTGATTGAGCAATGTTGAGAAGGGCAGATGCAAACCATTAAGATGGGAAATTGACAGATCAGAATTCTACTTAAGATTTCAAAATGTAGAAGAAGGGAAAGGTGAAAATCTTGCTGAAATAATGACAGAAATACTGGGAGAAGTGTTAGAGATAACTAAAGAGAAGATGAAAAGTTTCCGGTTTGTCGGCTTCGCGAGCGGCAGGGATTCGCGAAGCTGCGCGATCCCTGCTGCGCTAGCGCTTTTGGGGCTCCGATCCGGACGGGTACGAGCTAGGCGCCTGCAGGGGCAGCTGAAGGTAGGGGATCCGGAGAGGGGTTTGGGGTGTTGCAGACCCCCTCCCCGGCCGGCAGAACCCCTTTTCCCAAGACGGTGCAGTGGAAACCGTAATGGCCGCCACAAAGAAGCTGGCAGCCGGGTAAGAATGTGCAGGAGGAAGTGGAGAAAGTTTTTGAAAGGAGAAAGTTTTTCTTGGTTCCTAGGACTCTAAGACATATTTAACAAAATTCCTGAAAAGTATGATTTTCTGAATGATACCTTCTAGAAGAGGAAAAAAGCGGCAGTTTGGTGGTGCTGAAAGGAAAGCTTACCCTCTTTTCCTACGGAATAAATAAGTGGATATTAAGAAACCTATTTCTTTTAGGTGAAAACTGGCTTTAAGCGATGAGTGGGAAGAGAGAGGACTAAAAAAAAAAATATTTGTATGCTAAGACTTTGTTGGAGGAGATGCCTTAAGGATTTGAAGACTAAAATATATTGCAATAAGATTTTAAGAAACAGATTTGGACTTTCTTTTTCTCTGATTGATACTACCCCAGGAGGAGAAAGTGAGAACTCTGCCTTGGTTTGGACTGATTGATAACTTTGGGACTGTTTTATTTTTTCTTTGGAATATTCTGGTTGTTGTAAGAAGAAAGAAGGGGAAAAGAAAAGATTTATAATGGCTCTTTCTATTGAGGAACTGAGAAAAGATTATGAACAAGCAAAAAAAATGGTAAAGCTGGTTTGAAAGAAGCCTTCCTTTTTTTAGAAATGGCGCTTATTAACTATCAACAAACATTACAACAGATGAAGACAGCAGAAGAAGAAGAAGGAGAGGAAGCCATTTTTAATAAATTTCAGAACTCGACCAAGAAAGAAGGAAGAGGGAAAGGAAGAGAAATAAAGGACTTAAGATTTAAAAAAACACTTAAGAAAGGGAAAAATAAGGTGCAAAATCAATATAATGATAGTAAACAAAAGGGAAAAGGAACACGACAGAGAAGGGAAGCCAGTAAGGCAGAGGCTAGAAGGGGGGGGGGGTAGAAAGGTTTGTTGGGAGAAGAAAGAAAGGGAAAAGGTGGAGAAAAGCTACAAAGTTTTGAAATTAAATGGGAAAAAAGGAATCTTTTTTAGGGATAAAGGATAAAGTATAATTTCTTCAAAAAGATTTTGCAAGGTACATAAGATGATATTGTAGTATTGTATTAGAAATAGAAAACTTAAATGGTTTAAGAGTTGATAAGAGATTAAAATGTTGAAATGTTTAATAATGATTGGTTTTAAAATTTAATAATATGAGGGGAGGTTTAGAATATTGAGTTTTAATTAAAGAGTTTAATAAGATTATGGTATTGATGTTATTATAAAATTTCTATTATAGTATTTGTTTTTAATATTTAGATCTATTGTTTAACTATGTATTTAATTACTCTGGATGTACTATTTAGATAGAATGTACCAAGCAAAATCGGATTGGGTATTGGGCGTTATTTTAAAGGTTAATTTGATTAATTTAGGGGGGAGATAGAAAGGCATCATACTCTGATTAGTGATTTCAGGAGAAACTTCTTCTTTTTTATAAGGAACGAGGCAAAGGGACAATAAAGAATGGACAAAAGATACAAATATAATGACTCAAATTAAGATGATTAATTAAGATAGAATTAAGAAGAGTGAAATATGTGGAGAAGTTAATATAGAAGGCTTAGAATGGTAAATAAAATAAGTAATGATATGTAAGATGAGCATGAATATAATTGAAGTCCATGAAGAGAGAGATACCTGGGTCCAAGTTACTTTCCAAAAAGATTTTTTTTTATGTTTTATGTGTTGTGTGTATATGTTGTTTTTTTTTTGGGAGAATTAATAAAACCTTGCAGAAATATAGAATGAGAATAATGGTAACTAAGTCAGAAAGAAATAGATGAAATAATAATAATGAAATTGAATAAGAGTAAAGAGAAGTAAAGAGAAATTGGACAAGAGGTTTTTGTATGTTTATATGGAAATGGTTTAAAACAGAATTATAGTTTATCTGACTTGTTAAATTTATAATGGAAAAAGGTTTAAACATGTAATGGATAATGATGATTTGTGTGTTTTGAAAATTAATAAAACTTGTTTTAAAAATAATAAAAAAAAAACTAAAGAGAAGATGATGGGTGGGATGGATGAAGTGTTCCATGTCTATACAAGATATACAATAAGAAACAGACTACCAAGAGAAGTTCATATCAGATTCACTAAAAAGATTTTTAAGACACAGATACTGCAGGTGGCAAGAGAGAAAACTTTAAAGTACAAAGATAAAGAAATTGTGGTGCTGAAACAGGTACCAAGAAGAGTAAGAGAGATGAGAAGAGAATATTTATTTTTGACCAAAGAGTTACTTAAAACAGGAGTAAATTACAGATGGCTGATACCAGAAGGCCTCTTGTTCACCTGGCAGGAACAAAGACACAGAATTGACACAGTTGAAAAAACTGAGCTATTCTACTTAGAATATTTCAGATGAAAGGAGGAAGAAGCTAGAAAGGAAGAGTCACTAATTGAATTCCAAGAGGAGTGTACAGCAGTAATTGAAAAAGAGAAAGAAGAAGGTGCAGTAGGTGGTGTACCCAGAGAGCAGCAAGAATAAAGACCTACTAGAGCAATAAAAACCCCTCACAAAGCTTAACATGGATGAAAAAAATTGATTACGATTAACATAAATGGACTTAACTAGGCTACTAAAAGAAGGAAAGTATTTCATAAACTAGAGAAATTAAAATTTGATATAATTTGCTTACAAGAAGTACATATTAAAAACAGCATGAATATTTACTGAAACAAAAAAAATTAGGGAAATTATTTGCATCGCTGGCACAATCTAAAAAAAGAGGTGTGGTTTTATATATTAAAGACACAATTTTGGCGGAATTAATCTACACAGATGACAATGGAAGAACATTGATGGTGGAAATAATGGACAATAATGTTAAAACACTTTTAATTGCAATTTATGAACCGAATGACAACCAAGAAGAATTTTACAGGAAATTACATATGAAAATAATTGAACTGGACTATGCTAATATTTGTATGATGGGAGATCTTAATGAATTAATTAATGATCAGTTGGACTACAAAATGCAGAAATCAACAAAGAAAGCTAGAAAGATATTACCAAAATCTTTCTTTCGAATAACAGAAGAATTCTACTTAAAAGATGCATGGAGAGAGAGAAATGTGGACAGTAAGCTTTTTACTTTTTACTCAAACAGACATACTTCATGGTCTAGAATAGACATGATATGGATGTCAGCAGAACTACTGGCTAATATACGAGAGATTGAAATAGAAACAAGCACTTGGGCAGACCATAATCCAGTGACAGTTACTTGGAAAGGATATAAGAGGAGATCCAGATGGACCTTAAATAATACGATATTAAAAGAAAAAGACTTTAAACAGAAAATAGAGAAAGAACTTGCTTTCTTTTTTAAAGAAAATAGAAAAGAGGATACATCTCTACATAACCTCTGGGAAACAATGAAGGCCTACACAAGAGGCTTGATAATAAACTATACAAGGAAAAGAAATATAAAACAGAAAAAGACTTTCAAAATATTGGAGGATGATTATAAAAAATTGGAAAAAGATTTACAGAAGTCCCCACAAAAAAAAGACATTAAAAATAAAATGGATATAATTAAACATAAACTGGGACTAATGGAAAAAGAAGAACTAGCACAAAAAATTAAAAATGCTAAACAGAATTACTTTGAAGATTAAAATAACCAGGTAGATGGCTAGCCTATAAACTGAGAAAGGAGAGAGAGTCAAGAAGGATTAGCCAACTAATAAATGAAGAAGGACATGCTTGCTATGGAAATGAGCAGAAGAAAAAAATTATACAAGATTACTATGGGAAATTGTATTTTCAAGAGACTATTCAAGAAGAAAAAGTTAAGCAATATTCGCAGAAAGTGAATTTACCCCAGATACCTAAAGATACTGAAACAATGCTAGAAGGGAATATAACAATGATGGAATTAACAGAAGCCTTAAAAAAACAGAATGTTGGAAAAGCACCAGGTCCAGATGGCTTACCAGCGGAATTTTACAAGACTTTCCAAGAAATATTGAATCTTCACCTATTAGAAGTTATGAACAAAGTTGTGTTAAAGAAAAGAATACCCAAAACATGGACAGAAGCATATACTACATTTATACTGAAGGAGGATACAGACCTGCAGCAAGTTAAAAATTACAGACCTATATCCCTATTAAATTCAGACTACAAAATTTTGCTTCAATTTTGGCAGAAAGACTAAAAAGATATTTAAATAACTTTATCTATATTGATCAAAATGGATTCCTGCCAAAGAGACAAATCAAAGACAATGTGAGAATTATTTTGGATACTCTGGAATACTATGAGGCACATCCTGAGAAGCAAATGGCTTTGATGTTTTTAGATGCACAAAAAGTTTTAGATGCACAAAAAGCACAGTGTGAGTTGGCGATTTATGTTATTGCAATTGGAACAAATGGGCTTTGGTAAAAAATTCATTCAAGCCAGTGAAATGATATACTATGAACAAACTGCAAAGGTTATAGTAAATGGAGAACTAACAGAATCTATAGATATAAGAAAAGGGACAAGGCAAGGTTGTCCACTGTTGCCCCTGCTTTTTGTGTTAACATTGGAAGTGTTGAATAGGAATATTAGAGAAGACAAAGAAATAAAAGGAATGAAAATCCAAAAGGAAGAGTATAAATTGCAAGCCTTTGCAGATGACCTGGTATTTATATTAGAAGATCCATTGGAAACAGCATCTAAATTAATAGAAAAAATAGAAGAATATGGAAAAGTAGCAGGTTTGAAAATAAACAAAGATAAAACAAAAATATTAACAAAGAATATGTTTGTAAAATGAAAGAAAGAGTTGGAAGAAGTTTTAGAAATACAGGTCACAAACAAGGTTAAGTATTTAGGGATATACATCACACCAAGATGTAGCACACTGAAGGAGGATAATTATCTTAAACTCAAACAGCATATTGTGACAGATTTGATAAAATGGGGAAACTTACAATTATCATTGATTGGGAGAATATCTACAATTAAGATGAATGTATTGCCTAGAATTTTATATTTATTCCAGACAATTCCAATCTGACTAGGGAAAGAGTTTTTTTGAAGACTTAAATAGAATTGTGCTGAAATATATTGGCAGGGCAAAAAAGCAAGAATAAAATTAAAATTGTTACAAGATGCAAGAATAAGAGGAGGGTTTTGCTCTGCCTAACTGGGAGTTGTATTACCAGGCGACAAATTTGATGTGGATAAAGGAATGGATAACATTAAGGAACAATAGACTAACTGACCTTAGAAGGGCATGACTTGCTGTTGGGATGTTGGGATGGCATGCCTTCCTTTGATATAAGGGAACTAAAACACAGGGGTATTTTAGAAGACATTATATTCAAGAGGCATTGTTTTTGAATTGGGAGAAGATAAAAAGACAATATTATTTAAAAATTCCATTATGGATATCTACCATTTAAGCTTTTTCTTATCCAATAATTTATAAAAAGGAACAAAGAGTTAGATATGGTGAGATATTGAATGAAAAGGGTGAACTTAAATATCTGCAAGCATTGGAAGAACAAGGTGTAAAAATGAACTGGTTTTCATATTTGCAAATACAATCTAGATTTGATAAAGATGTTAAAACAGAAGGTATTTATGATAAGTTGACTGATTTAGATACAATTTTGATGGGTACTGATGAAAAGGTAATTAAAAAACTTAATGGACACTTATTAGAATTTAAATTGGAGGAAAAACAAGTTAAAGAAATGATGATTGCTTGGGGAAAAATTTTGGATATGGGATTGATTTAGAAAAATGGCAAAAATTGTGGTCTCAAAATTATAAAATGACAATGTCAACTACCTATAAAGAAAATTTGTATAAGATGTTTTACAGGTGGCATTTACCCCTGACAAGACATGCGAGAATGTTTACGAATATATCGGATGAATGTTGGAAATGTCATCAGATACCTGGTTCATATTACCATATGTGGTGGACATGCTCAGATGCAAAGAAATATTGGACTAAAATCCACACATGGTTGGAAAAAATGATAAAACAACATATAGACTTTAAACCAGAGATCTTTTTATTGGGAATTATACCAGAAATATACAACAAAGAGTTGAAATATTTGATTGTAAATGTATTAACAGCGGCTAGGATTGTATTTGCTAAGAACTGGAAAAATGATAAAATACCTATGCAGGAGGTAGTTATTAAGAAAATTATGGATTGTGCTGAAATGAGTAAATTGACATTTGAAATTAGAGAACAAGAAGACAAACAATTTTACATGATATAGGATTTGTTTTATCAATGGTTGGATAAAAAGACATGGTAATGTAATAGACTAGATAATTCTATGATAGAAATTTAATAGATTGATATAAAACATAATATAGACATATATAACCATTGGTTGAAAGTATAACATAAATTTTAAGATAAAATTTGGAATATCTCGTATAAAATGATGGAATAAATAGTCATGGATGATTAAGAACTGATAAATATATAAACATATGTTAGTTTGACAATGTGAAAATTTGTAACCAACTGACACACTATATGTATATTAAGTGGAAGACAGTTTTATGTTTTTATGTTTTGTATGTGTATGTTTGTTTAAAAAAAAATAAAAACTCTTTATAAAAAAAATTAGGTCAAGGATTGGAAAACATCGGTACTGTATCTCACAATACAATTTTTCTCTGATTCATGTTTTAAACTTGGTTTCTACTATGTTATTAACATAGAGAATCAATCCTATTGAACTCTAAGGAATATATTTGATTATTGTGGTATTAGAGTAGAATAAATGTTCTTCTTTGTTTTTAACAAAACTTGGGGAAAGTGGAGAATATCTATCATTACTTTCTTTTACAATTTCTGCAAACTACTTTGTTCCATTTTCTTGTTCTCACTGTTATTTTAATATACATCGCTATGTATACGAAAATGATATACATCATAAAATGATAGAGAACACAATGCCTCCAGTGAAGAACACCAGAATATTGCATGCCGCACATTCCTTTTTTCTTTTATGTATGGAACTTTTAAACAGGTAAAGATACATGAGAAAATATAGAGGGGATAAGACTAAGAGAATAATATCACATTAAAGTCAGTGGTGGGATTCACACCAGTTCAACTGAACTGGTAGCTAACTTTTTCTGCAGTTCGACGAACCGACTGATCTCACCACTGGCTGGCCCCATCCCACCCCTCGCCACTCCCACCACTCCCTGCCTGGCCTGAGAAGTTGAGTCTGACAGCAGGGGAGGGATACCTGCTCCGGGCCCATCATGTGGCTCATTGCTTGCAGGTGTTTTGGGCTGGAACTGTGTGTGCGATGGGAGAGGGGTCTTCCCTGAGGGTCAATGGGAAAGTTCCCCTTTTTTGGTCTTCATCTGAATGGGTTATTCTTCCCCTTCTCTCGTCTAGAACATTGCACAGTAGCCCCCCCCCCACTACAGTTGCTATGAAAAGAGTGGTGGGTGTAACTTCTCGTGCACACTGAGAAAAGAGGCAGCCACAAAAAGCCCATTCTTGGGAGCTACTTTGCTCAAGAGGCTGTGCAATTTGCACCGCGCTTCCAGTGAAAACCAGCCACAAGCACAATTGCTCCTTTTAGTAAACTTGACTGGGTGGAGATGCGAAACAAGAGATTGCAGTGGGCTGTTTGCCCAGACTCCGGTGGGGAGCTGTCCTGATGTGCTCACATCCCTGCACTGGGCTGCACTCTCAGGAGGTCATTGGAGGAGTGGAGGACTCCCTTCTGTCCTGAGTTCGCTTCTTTTAAGGCATGGGTTGTGTCACCTCCATGCCGCCAGAACAGTGGGGCTCTGCAGTGGCTCAGTTTGTGCCATGTCACTGTCAGTTGTCTTGAAGTAGCCACTTGGCATTTCCATTTCTGCCCTAGACTCCTGTAGGAATCTGTAAAAACAACATCAGGTGGCCAGGAGGAAGGCAATGCTCCCACCACCACAATTTCTCATCCGGCAGAGAAAAGTTGAGGCAATTGAGCCTTCCTGACTGGAGTCAGACAAACTTCCTGCTCTGCCTGTAGTCCAGGAGAGAGCCCAAAGGAGACCCCCTTGTGTCTCGGGGGAGAAGAAGCACATCAAGTTGGCCTTGGCCATACTTACCCAGTCTCATGACCACTCAGCCACACCTACCCAGCCGGTCATTAGGGCAGGGAACCGGTTGTTAAATTATTTGCATCCCACCACTGATTAAAGTTATATCCCATATCTGATATTCAGTAGGCCCCAGTTTCTCTTTCCCATTATTACTTCACTGTCGGCTTGGACTTGTGTTTTACCAATATTTTGTGCTTTCATTGATATAATAATCTGTCATGCCTCTATAGAAGAAGAGACAAAGCCTGGGAGTAGAATCAAGAGAAGACTTAGCCTAGATCATTATGTATCCACAAATGCTCCAAGTACAGCTCCTCTTGAATTCTGTTGACTCTTATGTAGCACAAATTTAGTGCTGACCACTAGTTGACTAGATTTTTGTATATAGGCTTGAGCAATAAATCTTCTTAACCACAACTCAATGCGGGGTCCTGATTCTTCGTGCTTGACAACCTCCATTTCTCAATTCATGGAAACTGAGATACAAAGTAGTTTGCAGAAATAGCAAAAGAAAATAATGATAATTATGCCCCAATCTTCCCTAGTTTTGTTTTAAAAAAAAAAATAACTCTGGGAAGGAGTTCACCCTATTGCCCAACGATGGCGTGAGAACCCCAACTACTTTGACCCAGGACCCATGAGGGAACTAAATGGACAGGGACGTCAAGCCTCACAAAAAGTCACAAGTGTTAAGAACACCCAGAAATACAAAAAATACGTGGTTGTGTTTTGATTATCTCTTAAAGGAAAAAAAGAGGTGTTCCTCCCCTGTCCCCAAGCTAACCATTTTTTTGGCTGAAGATAAAATTGAGAAAATTGCTTTACAAGATGTTGGGCATCCTTTGCAGATGGGAAGGATCATAATCATGTATGGTAGAACTCATTCACCATAAAATGAAATCCCCATAAAATTTCAAAGTGTTTGAACAATAAAAGCCTTATCTGAAAAATAATTATATGCACACTCTTATCACATAACTCTGATCATATAAGTCCACAGGACACATAATTCAAAGGGAGCTTAAGCAAACTTTATGTATATGTCCCAAGAGTTCAATGAAAAACAAGCTGAGAGGTTCAATTTTCTCTCATTAGCACCCTGTAATAGCAGAGCTTGTCAAGTCAATGAAGTGTAACAATATTGCATCAAACAGGCCAAGCGCTTGAAATTTGATTGTGTCAGATGCCAAATACTTTTCACTTCAGATTTTTTTTAAAAGTATGCAGCATAACTTCAAACAGAATTAAAGAAAGTTCAGAAAACTCCCAATTTCACAGAAGATAAATGCAATATTTTCACAAGAGTAAAGCTATCATATTCACATCACAGCTGTCATTTCTCCTGAAATAGTATCTCCAGCTTTAATCGCCTTGTTTTAATCAATAAAAAGAGAAGGTTTGGTTTCCCACAACTTAATCTGACATCTTCTCAACTTACTTTCTTTTAGGTGCTACATATGAATATATCAGTTTACACTGAAGTTTTCTTTCCATTTCATCTTAGACTACTTTTAAAATAATATTTTAATGTATCTTTTAAGTAATGTTTGGAAGTTAGAACCTTTGGCCCAGGACTTTAGGAATATTTGCAGTCAGCATGACAATAAATCAGGATGGAGATGAGAAACCATGACGCACCTTTCCTTTGTCTGAGATTTTCTTTGGGAATTGTTATTATAATAAATGTATTTTTAAAGGAAGATTTTGTGGGGGTGGGGTAAAAAAGGACATTATGCTGATTTTCAGCAATTGTTCCATCAGTTTCAGATTCAGAAGCCAGAAAAAATATATTTGGGGATCACCTCTACCAGTGTGCCTCAAGTTTCCTTTCTCTTAATGAGATTTTGAGTTATTTACGTAATGGAATAAATCCCAAAAAAAGAAAGGTACCTGCATCCAGCAGGTAAAAAGGTACCTGCATCCAGCAGGGTGTGCTATATTTCTATAGACAGATCCCCATGTAACCACCCAGATTTTATTTGATTAAGATGGGCAGCCATATGAAATAAGTAAACAAAGAAAGAAACACTTGTTAATGCAGTCTCCCTATTAAATCTGAAGCTTTTTTGAGTTTCGTAACTGGTTTCTGAATCCCACGAGATTCTTCCTAATTTGTACATTATGCATATATTTTTTTAAATAAAGTTTGCTCCCATAGGCCTCCAGTATAATGAAATCAATTTTAGCCCCTTCCTGAAAAATCTAATAAAAACAGCAGTGTTACTTACTCTTGGCTATAAACAACAGCAAATTCACAAATGCACCTACACTGCCACGAACATAAATCCTCTTCAAATTATCCCAACACCTAGCAACAGACTCTTCTCCGCGAATATGGACTAGCTGCTGGTCACTCAGTGTTAGTCCAATTATACAAAGAGCTCATTTGTTGTTCTATTTAAAGTCAGCTAACTTCTTGGCATCGTCCTCATTTTCTGGATCCCAAGCATTTACATCCAGTGGATCCTGAACTGCATTCCATAACCCTTCTCTATGCAGAAGTAGACTACACTTCATAGACCAGGAAACATAGTTTGTTCCATCCAACCGGGTTATCAGTGATAGACTTGTTGATGGGTCTTGTGCCATCTTTACCAGGACAGTAAACCACAATTAAACAGTAAACAGCTGTCTGTATACGGTACTGTGTATTCACACTAACTCTCAGTTATCTGAGCCTGGTATGGCCTGGGCCCATAACCAGTGTTGAGGTAATTCCCCATTAGGAAAATGAGCGCACACAGGGAGACGTAGTGAGAGTGGTGAAGAATAACAACCAGCACACAGATACACTGTATAGTAAAATGTAGGTTTTTACTTCCAGTAAAACCATTAAGCAAAGTTCAACAAACAGTCCAAGTCATTCACAGTTAAAGGAGTCAGTTTTCAGTCCAGGGATAATCCAATAACAAAGTCCAGTATCAAAAACAGCTCAGTAAAAGACTTACATCAAATCAAGACTAATGATGATCAGCAACAGTCAATGCAGGAACGGCAACACTCTCCAGAAAAGGACAACAGAACAACCCAGGTTTCTAGCTCCAACTTATGGCCTTTTGAGAAATCACACCCAATTAGAATTTTAGCATTCCCTTAAAGAGACAGTATTAAAATGTCTATCCTGGTTTATATATTTTCCAACCCAACTGTTAGGTGATTTACATTCCTAAAAAATATATTTCAAAATGCTTCACAAAGGTAAAAAAGGATTTTCCTATGGAGTAAGAATAACAATAACATTTGATTCTCTGCTGGGAATCAAACCAGCCTAGAGAACAAAGCTTGTGACAAAGAAGCTTGCAACTACCTCTTCCTAATGCTTATATGCACCTGCTCTTTAGTTTTTGCTTTTGCTCACTCTCTCTCTCTCACACACACACACGCATACACAAACATACTCATATACACACATTCAGAAACAGACAACTCACCACAGCCAACTTGACATGCTCAACTTGCCACGGTCAACTTGCTATGGCCAACTCAATATGGCCAATTCACTGTGGGACAACTTGCTGCAGGACAATTCAACAAATCAATTTAAATATGTAAAATAGTTTAAAAATATATTTTAATTTTTGTCATTTACATTTCATTTTGTCCCTCCTTTGGCATCTTTTATTTAATGATTCTGTTCCACTATTTCTTCAATATTAGTGTAACTCTTGTCCCGTGATAAGTTGTCCCATGGCAAGTTGGTCATGGTAAATTGTCCCATGGTGAGTTGACCATGGCAAATTGTGCCATTCTGTCCCCAAAGTCTTGTGGTCTACAGCAACTATAGATCTTTAACTTGAAATCCAAGCAAGCAAGCTTTGTCTCTCTTTCCCTCCCTCCCTCCCTCCCTCCCTTTTATCATCTCCCTATCTCTTCTTTGTTTTCTGTTGCCACCAACCCAGTGTCTTTCTTCTTCACAACCTCCTTTTTGTCTTTTTCTTCTCCATTCCTGATGCTTGACTTGGTTTCCCTTCTTGTTCTCCACTGACTGTCTTTTTACTGGGTAGTTGTCCTCTCTTGGCAACTGTCTGCCATTGAAATTTGCTTCCTGCACTCCTGGACTGCTCCTCTTCTCTATTGTGAATTGATTGGTTGATTGATTGATTGATTGATCACGTGATATGAAGTTGGTGACAACTCTTAGAACTCACCGAGATATATCTTTCTCCATGACTCTACTGTGGAAGAGAGAGGAATTCCTGTTCAATATACAGCCTCTGATTTTGATTTCTACAGAGATAAAGCTTTCAATTTCCCTTCTTATACTTAAATATTTCCTAAGCTCCTTTTCCTTAAATATTTCCTAAGCTCCTTTTCCTCACTCCTATTTTCCCTTAAATCACATTTTTCCACTTCTGTTTCATGACTCTCAGTTCTGGATCATTCCTCCCTCTCCCCCTTATTGGTGTTGCTCAGTGGTGGGATTCAAAAAATTTTACTACTTGTTCTGTGGGCATGGCTTTGTGGGCGTGGTGTGGCTTGGTGGGCATGGCAGGGGAAGGATACTGTAAAATCTCCATTCCCACCCTACTCCAGGGGAAGGTTACTACAATATCCCCTTTCCCTCCCCACTCCACTAACCTGTTTCCAGCTCCAGCTCCTGTGCAGGGCAACAAAAGAAGACCCACCTGATCAGCTGGGACTTGGGAGACATAGAATAGATGCATCTGGGGCCAGTCAGAGGTGGTATTTGTTGGTTTTCTGAACTACTCAAAATTTCCACTACCAGTTCTCCAGAACTGGTCAGAACCTGCTGAATACCACCTCTGGTATTCACCTTTCTTTTTCTTATTTACTGCAACAGCATTGCATGTCTTCACCATATTTGTTAACTCCAAATTACACAACTAAACCTGTGCAAATAATGTCAGGCAACAATGTTGACCCATAAGTTATTTTGAGGGACAATCAGCATAAATAGTTCAGACTTCTGGTTAGAGTACCTGTTTCTTTTCAGTTGCTTGCTAGTCAGAAAAAGCGGGGGGAACATCACAAAGGGAAGAGGATAAATGAGTTATTATTTTCTCAGCTACCTGGTGTACAGCCAGAATACCATTTGCATACTGGAGACTAAAGTTTCAGAAAATGTTACCACTATCCTTCCAAGGATGTTAGATATAAGAATCAGTAGTGCAATAGGTTTTTCATATTTAGAACTGGGTTTGGGAGCAGAAAGAAGATATAGGCCAATCTTTCAACTATTTCATGTAGAATAATTTATTTTGATAAGGCCATTTCCAATTCTAATTGAGAACAAGGTCTCCCACGTATTGTTAAAATTCTAATTTTTATATTCATGAATAAATTCCTAAACAATAACTTGGAATACCAATTACAAATTTTATCAGAGACAGTGTGTCTTTTGTACTAGTCATTTCGATGAGACATTTGAAATATATTAAAAAAAAAGAAATCTGTTCTATTTTGTGCTCACTTTAGATACACAAATTAAATCCTCTGAATGTGCAGGAATGTCAAAGCAATTAAATACATCAAATGCTTATTACATTTCAAGTTTTATTTTATCCTCATATAGTTTTAATTGGCAAAAATAGGGTGAAACTAAGTCCCTCAATCTATCACTGTTGCCCTCAGGCACATGTAGCTGGACTTTCTGGAATGAAAATAAGGAAATGGAGGCAATAATGATTTGAATGATATGGTTCAATCAAATGATTTCAGGTTCATACTTTGGATGATATGGTTCAAGAATTAAGAAATAATAAATATTAATTAGAATTAAATAACTTTAGATAGACTGCTCAATGTGCCTTACCTACTTCAAGTTAGTTCAGGATGGTTACCTTCTACTCTGTAGGAGAAGGATATACAGAGCCTGGGGGGATGGAGTCAAGAGAGATATCAGCCTGGAGTTGTTACATTCCCACAAATGGTCTAAGTCCAACCTCTCTTGAATTCCATTAACTCTTATCTAGCACCAATTTAGTGCTGACAAGTAGTTGACAAGATTCTTGTGCATAGACATGAGCAATAAATCAGTTTAATTGGAACTTAACTTGTGGTCCTGATTCTTCACACTTGAAATCCTGTGGGTGAAGATGGAAGCTAAGTTAGGGTGATTAGTCTAAGAACATTTTAGGGAATTGGTTACAGCAGCCAAATCTGTGAGACTACCAGTCCCCAATTATATCTGCCCATTCCACTAGGTTTAAGAGACTAGGCATTTTCCAGTTGTCTTCTCTGAAACAGTGCCATCTACTTGGATGCAAGAAATGTGCCTTCTCAGTCATGGTAACTTGGCCCTGCCTTGTGGAACAGAATCCCCTCTGAGATCCATACAGCCCAGAGTTCTAATTAGCCTTCTAGAACCCTGAAGATCCATGCCCTTACTCAAGCATTGGGCCAGGTTGTCAGTAGAGTCCCAAGTGTATGGTTAGAAAGGATTATGGTTTTAAGAACTCTGGCTTTGTTGTAATATTTTACATATTTATCCATTTAATGTTTGTGAATAGTTATGTAAATTCCATAAATGCATAAATGCATGCAGCACATACCTAATCTGTTGACTTCCTCAACTGTAATTTTCTCCTATGGTATGTCAAGAATGGGAAATCAGAAGTCCAGGCAGTTAAGATGAATATAACAGTTTATTGCAAGCTTAAGCTCTCTACAAGTATCTGAACTACTAAGAATCAGAGCAAATTGGCAGTAGATAAGAATTAACAAAATTCAAGATGGGATGGACTTAGATCTCTTGTGACACAAACAGGATCTAGACTGATGAAGCATTTGACCCCTCCCTTGAGCTCAGCCTGGCCATTTCCTACACAGTAGTTGTGGCCTTACCAGTCATCTGTGAACACACCGTGGACAGCCCACAACCTGTTAGATATCAAAATCCTCTTAGAACACGATTGTTGGGGTAATTCCCCGTTAGGAGAATGAGCTCATACAGGGAGACATAGTGAGAGTAGTGAAAAATAACACACAAACAGCACACAGATACACTGTACAGTAAATGTAGGTTTTTACTTCTCATAAACATTTAAGCAAAATCCAAGATAAGCAGTTCAAGTCATTCACAGCTAAAGCAGTCAGTGTTCAGTTCAGGGATAATCCAAATATCAAAGTCCAGTATCAAAAACAGTTCAGTAATAGACTTACATCAACGATCAGTAACAGTCATTAGGAGGAACGGCAATACTCTCCAACAGAAAGGAACAGAAACTCACTGAGACTCTCTTCTGAGACTAAAGCAACCCAGGTTTCTGGCTCCATCTTATGGCCATTTGAGAAACCACACCCAATTATAGTTTTAGGATTTTCTTAAAGATACAGTATTAAAATGTCTATCCTAGTTTATATATTTCCAATCCAAATAACTGTTATGTGACTTACATTCCTAACCTTCTCCCCTTTGGGTAGGACAATATATACAACCTTACATTCTAAGTCCATAATCCTCGCAGCAAGCCTTATACTTTCTAGAGCCTTGGGCCTTTGTAAAATAATCTGCTATATTGTTTTCTGACATACAGTAAGTATACAAGCTTAATCATCTTATTTTGCACACATTGTCTCACATTTAAATATCTTAAATCTGTGTGTTTTGTTCTCATTTTAACAGCAATATTTGAAGCCATCTGTATTGCTGATTGGTTGTCTTCGTAAATAACAATAGAATCTGTTACATCAATTCCCATGTCAATTAGTAGTTGCTTATACAAAGCTAAATCTGTACATAATAAAGATAAACATGAGAATTCAGCCTCCATTGTTGACAAACTTAGATGTTTCTGTCTAATAGATCTCCATCCAATCAACACTTTTCCCAATAAACTACAGCGATGTAGATTTTTGTATTTATGTCTGTAGCAAAACTGCATCAGCATATACAGTTAAATTCAGTTCATCTTAGGTCCAAATACAATGCATAATGCATTGTTTGTTTCAGATATTCACGTTAGCAGCGCATGCCTTTCAGTTGGATCAGCATTTAATCTGCTAATTGATTAACACTGAATGCTATATCTGGCCTTGACCATTACTGAGATAAGTTAAACTAACAATCAAGGACTGATAAATGTTCTTATCAAAAATAGGACTTTGAACATCACTATGGCTAAACTCTGGCTCACGTGTTTCAGCCGGCTTACAAAGTTCCATTTTAAAACTTTTTTTTAAAATAACTTTTTATTGGTTTTTAAAATAAACATAAAAAAACAAAACATAAAAACATCAGGCCATCTTCCATATATGTACATACAGTGTGCGGTTGGTTTACAAATTGTTTTGTGCTTCCATTTCAGTAGTCTTCAATTACAATTAGATTGTATATGATCTCATATTTTCAATCCAATATTAAATACATTGGTATCATTATTAATCAATCATTTGACAATACTTTTATTCATTCATGCTTTGGAAAATAATCATGTTTTACTTAATTTGTTTTGTGACAATTCATATTATCATCTCAAATCTATCCTAAAAACATTTTGTAGATATAATAAGAAAAGAATACATCTTTAAATATTTAGTATTTTCTAAAAGTCTACATATTTCATTACTATACTTTATTGTCTAACCATTGATAGAATAGATCCCAAACTTTATAAAATTGTTTATCATCCTGTTCTCTAATTTCAAATGTCAATCTGCTCATTTCAGCACATTCCGATATTTTCTTAATAATTTCCTCCTGTGATGGTATTTTCTCATTTTTCCACTTTTTAGCAAATACAATCCTAGCGCTGTTAATACATTTACAATCAGGTATTTCAAATCTTTACTATATATTTCAGATAAAATTCCCAATAAAAATATCTCTGGTTTCAAGTCTATATGCTTTTTTGTCATTTTTCCAACCACGTGTGGATTTTAGTCCAGTATTACAGTTTTAGGATTTTCTTAAAGATACAGTATTAAAATGTCTACCCTAGTTTATATATTTCCAACCCAAATAACTGTTAGGTGACTTACATTCCTAACAACGATGGATGAAAATCATCAGTTGTTGCCCTATACCAGTTTTCAACAATACGTTTATTTTTGTTTGCAGGCATTACCTAGATTAAGTCCTTTTCAAAATGAGTTTGACTCCTAGTCACTTCATGGATATATCCAAATAGTATTTTTTTTTCTTTTTATGACTCTTTAATGGGGTTTTGGGGTGGAATAAAGGCAACTGAATGGTGCTGGGGGTTTACTGACTGGATACCCTTCCTGATGCCTGTGTGGAGTTCCCAGCAGATATTTTCTCTTCGTGCCCTGATAGAGAAACACCTGCTCCTGCCTAGAATTGAACCCTCAACTTTCTGAGTGGGAGGTGAACACCTTCACCTCTAGGTCACTATGCCGTTCCAGATATATCCAAATTGTATACTTGGCAACAACATGGGAGGGGATGTTATTGTCATCTTCTCAGTTGTTGTCCTTTAACTGAGTCTTTTCCTCCAGCATGGATTTCCAGGAAGAAGAGTTTCAATTATGGTCTGGTCACACTGCATCTGAAGTGATGCATTCAATGTACTTGAACAGCACTGATGCATAAAGCTAGAAAACATTAGCTAAACCCGCGACAATACGATGTTAGCTCTTCCTACCATCGCATGCATCTCTCATTACCATTCATCATGTTTATAGCTATGTTTAATTCTCATTATTTATTTGGAATGTGTTGATGGATACCATAATGAGCATTGCTCCAAGAGGAATGGGAGCTCATTTTGCAGGAAAGAAGAAAGAAGTGGAGAAGGGAAGGGGAAGAAAAAAAATGAATAGAAAAGCTCTCTTTTACTGAAAGATCAATATGAATTCATCAGTAGACCTTTTAACGAAGCAAAACAAAACAAAATATCAGAGAGAAGAGAAAGATACCTCTTGTAATATGTAGGGTTACATTTGCAAAAACACACATTTATCTTGAATAACAAAACTGTTACTTTATAAACACTTAACTGTTTTGGAAGAGTAAGTTGGAATAAGAGGCTCAAATTTGTTATTTTCCATTCATATTTATCTCCAACATGACACCTTATAAATCCTGGAAAAAAAATGAACCAATTATGAATTCTAGTCCTGACTTAGTCATGAAAGCCAGTCTTGGGCCAGTCATTCCCTCTCAGCCCAACCCACCTTGCAAGGCTGTTGTTGTGGGAACAATAGGAGGAGAAAGGTGTGTTGGATATGTTCGCCACCTTGAATTATTTGTAAAAATAATAAAGGTGGGATATAAAATAAAAAAATAAATTACAGGTGGCAGTCGAGAGATCTTACATCTGGACTTTTAGTGGAAAAATGGAACATTGTGATCTGAACATAGATTAGAACCCCGTATAGTTTAATCCCAGAGAACTGGGAAAAAAATAGAATGAAATATGGCTATACATCAGTCCTTGCAATGAACAGATTAGGGCAGTGGTCACCAACCGGTGGCCCGCGGCCCACTGGTGGGCCTTGAGAAAATTTTGGTGGGCCGCAGAGGAATCTCACCCCCAGAGCACCCCCCAAAGCAATTAATCCAGGCTGCGAAACACAAGACTGCGCAGCCCACATGGCCCACAGGAATGCTCCCCACCCACTCACTCCTTACCCGGCAAACTTGCCTGCTAAAATTGCTATTTTTCCTTTTTTCCGACCATCATCTGTTCTGCTTGCTGGGAGATTTAGATTAGCTAGGAAGCAGAAAATGGTTGGATTTCTTGCTTTCTAGCTAGGCTTTAGATTTTTGGCTCTGCTTTCCTTAGGACTGAAGGTTTGCTTGCAAGCAAATTCAGTGCAGACTCACGGCAAGCAAATTTGAGAGACCGAGCTAGCCGATGGCAGATAGATAAATCTCTGTGAGCAACTCAATCTGCCTGCTTTGCCTGATTTTGGGTAAAAATTGCTTTTTTATATAAAAAATTCAATATTTACATACATGGTGTGTTGTGAGTTAATTTTTTGAGTTTGCTTGCTAGAAAATTTTATGAGTTTGCTTGCAAGCAAATTTTATGTGACAGATTGAGCTAGCCAATGGCAGATAGATAGATTTCTGAATGAATCTGTGAGCAACTCAATCTGCCTGCCTGCTTTGCCTGATTTTGGATAAAAGTTGCTCTTTTTAATAAAAAATTCAATATTTATATAAATATTTATAATATTTACATACAAGCCACGCCCAGCCAGTCACATGACCACCAAGCCACACCCACAAATTAGGCCATGCCCACAGAACCAGTTAGTAGTCCCTGGAATCTAAAATTATGAGTTTAGTGGTCCCTGAGGTCCAAAAGGTTGGCGACTCCTGGATTAGGGTAACAGAAGCTCTGAACTGGCCATCCATCATATAAATATTGACCTTCTTATCTAAGCTGGTTCAATCAACTATATAAGCCATTGCCCACCTGTGTTCCAAATTCATCTTTTCAATAAATTCTTGGCTAGGGCAGCCATCTATTTTCTCTTATATAGCCTTACAGAATCAGTTGGGAGTGATTTAAGTACGCACTTCTTTTTCCTTGATATTACAAATCTGCAAGGCAAGACTCAGGAGCACATTTCAAGAGTTATCAGACAGTGTTATAAGGTGATTTGGAACAACATCATTCTAAAAGCCATAATGACAGTTAAGTATGCATGTGAAGCCAGCATGGGGGAAGGTTAAAAAAATAATAATAAACATCTGAAATGGGTTCAAAAAGAATCATTTGTTTGTGTCAGACTTCATCTAGCTGGTTCGGGGGGTGAGGGGGATACAGAGAATATAAAGAAATGGCATTTGATTGTAGAAGAAACTGTGAAACCACTACAAAACAATTCCAAAAGAGCTGGGGGGTTTTACACAAAAGAGAAGGAGAAAGAGAGAGAGATTCTTTGTTCCACCCTCTTTATCTGTTTTCTCCTGCCAGATTTATGCAGAGGGAATACTGCCTGTCATCCCTGATTCCATCCATCAATTATCTATTCCACAAACATAGAAGCATTCCTGTCAAACAGACAACAAATGGTCAAAATTGGGAGTGTCCTATCAAATTCTGTACCTGTCAATAGTGGTGTCCCCCAAGGCAGTGTTCTAGGACCAACTCTTTTCATACTCTACATAAATGACCTCTGTGATCACATTTAGAACATCTGCGTTCTCTTCGCTGATGATGTAAAGCTGTTCAATACCACAGACAATACTGCTACCCTTCAAAAAGATCTTGACTATATATCAGAATGGTCAAACAAATGGCAACTTCAAATCTCAACAAATAAATGCTCTGTTTTACATATTGGCAAAAAAATCAGAAAATAAAATACAAGCTGAATAGTCAAGACCTTGTTGATGATCCAAGCTCTGTAAAGGACCTTGGAATACTCACCTCTAATGATCTAAGTGCTAGAGCCCACTGTAACTACATAGCCAAAAAGACATTAAGAGTTGTTAACCTAATCCTACGTAGCTTTTTCTCTGGTAATCTCACACTACTAACTAGAGCATACAAAACATTTGCTAGACCAATACTCAAATACAGCTCATCAGTCTGGAACCCACATTACATATCCGATATTAGCACAGTTGAGAAAGTCCAGAAATATTTCACAAGAAGAGTTCACCACTCCTCTACTCATTGTAGAATACCTTATGCCACCAGACTTGAAATTCTAGACCTAGAAAACCTTGAATTACACCATTTTCAGTCTGATCTAAATATAGTATATAAAATCATACATTGCAATGTCTTACCTGTCAATGAATATTTCAGCTTCAACCATAAACAACACAAGAGCACACAATAGATACAAACTCAAGGTTAACCGCACCAAACTTGATTGTAGGAAACACGACTTCAGCAACAGAGTGGTCAATGCCTGGAATGCTCTACCTGACTCTGTGGTTTCTTCCCCAAACCCCCAAAACTTTAACCTTAGACTGTCTACTATTGACCTCACCCCTTTCCTAAGAGGTCTGTAGGAGGTGTGCATAAATGCACCAACGTGCCTACCATCCCTGTCCTATTGTTTCTTTTATTTTTCTTATATGTACCCATTTCATGTATTCATAACTATGTATATACTTATACCTATTATCTTGTAAGTGATTGACAAATCAAATAAATAAATAAAATAAATAAATATCAGATAGTTGTACTTATTTAGTCTAGTCTAGTTTAGACAGTCCAATTCAATTTAGTTTAGTTTTAAGGGTCCTTATAAATCTGGAGATGTGGTTCCCATAGATCCATAGGCTCATTGCTGTAATTCCAGACATGGGATTCTACCAATTCAGCCTGATTCAGGAGAAATGGTAACTCCGAGAATCAGCTGTGAGTGAACTGGTTTGCTCTGATGATCAGCTGTTGGGCCTACCCACCCGCCCCAGCTATAGTCTGTGCTTTATATCCTGGTTTTCAAGCTCAGATGATTCATGCGGCACAGCGGATTGCCGTGCATCAGCTGTTTAACACACAGGGATTGCTGGAGAAGGTCAATAGCAAAAGTTCTGCTCATGTGCAAAGCGCGTATTTGGTGCACACACATGTGAAGCACGCATGCGCGCAAAGTGTGCACTCACCAAACCAGTTGTTATACCAGTTGAATCGCACCCCTCTGTAATACCTATGCATAACCATCCATGCCAGGGGCTAGCAGCAGAGGTGGTATTCAGCGGGTTCTGACCAGTTCTGGAGAACCGGTAGCGGAAATTTTGAATAGATTGGAGAATCGGCAAGTACTGGAGATTTTACAATATCCTTCCCCTGCCACACCCACCAAGCCACGCCCACAGAACCAGTAGTAAAAAAATTTGAATCCCACTACTGCTCAGATCCATCCAGTCATCCCAAGTCTACCAGAGGGAGCAGGAATTAGAGGAAACTTAAATTGTCCTTAGAATTATATATTCTTTAATTTCTGGACATTAATAATCCAAAACAGATTAACATCCAAATCAGTTCTTTCTAGAAGAAATGAGATTCAGAAAATATCAATAATGACCGATAATTTCTGTGTTTCTCTGTGTGTGATAGGACTCCCAGAAATTAGTACTGTGAAAAATTTGAGAATCAGTTAGTCGGAAAGCCATTAAATATAATCTATCAGTCTCTGTACAGTATTAGCCAAACAGCCAGTGGAGCAATATTGCTACTTTTATAATAGCACTTAGACTTATATCCCGCTTCATAATGCATTACAGCATTGCCTAAATGGTTTACAGCAGGGGTCGCCAACTTTTTGGACCTCAGGGACCACCAAACTCATAATTTTAGATCCCAGGGACCAATCACCAGTTCTATGGGCATGGCCTAATTTGTGGATGTGGCTTGGTGGTCGTGTGATTGGCTGGACATGGCTTGTATGTAAATATTATAAATATTTATATAAATATTGATTTTTTTATTTAAAAAAGAGCAACTTTTACCCAAAATCAGGCAAAGCAGGCAGGCAGATTGAGTTGCTCACAGAATCACAGATTCATTCAGAAATCTATCTATCTGCCATTGGCTAGCTCAATCTGTCACATAAAATTTGCTTGCAAGCAAACTCATAAAATTTTCTAGCAAGCAAACTCACAAAATTAACTCACAACACACCATGCATGTAAACATTGAATTTTTTATTTTTTTAAAAAGAGCAACTTTTACCCAAAATCAGGCAAAGCAGGCAGATTGAGTTGCTCACAGATCCATTCAGAGATCTATCTATCTGCCATCAGATAGCTCAGTCTATCAAATTTGCTTGCCGTGAATCTGCACTGAATTTGCTTGCAAGCAAACCTTCAGTCCTAAGGGAAACAGAGCCAAAGATCTAAAGCCTAGCTAGAAAGCAAGAAATCCAACCATTTTCTGCTTCCTAACTAATCTAAATCTCCCAGCAAGCAGAACAGATGATGGTCGGAAAAAGGAAAAATAGCAATTTTAGCAGGCAAGTTTGCCAGGTAAGGAGTGAGTGGGTGGGAAACATTCCTGCGGGCCACGTGGGCTGCAAAGCCTTGTGTTTCGCAGCCTGGATTAATTGCTTTGGGGGGAGTGTTCTGGGGGTGAGATTCCTCTGCGGCCCACCAAAATTTTCTCAAGGCCCACCAGTGGGCCACGGCCCACCAGTTGGTGACCACTGGTTTACAGAGTCAGCATATTGTCCCCAACAATCTGGGTCTGCATTTTATTGACCTCAGAAGGATGGAAGGATGAGTCAACCTTGAGCTGATGACGATCGAACTGCTGGCAGTCAGCACAGTTATCCTGCAATACTGCATTTTTAACACTGTGGCACTGTGCAATGGATGGAACTTAGAATCCAAGCAAATCCAAAGTTGGAGTTGAAGAAGATGCCTGAGGCAGCCTTATTAAATGATGCAGTGGAAAAATGGGCTAGGATGGAAATTGAGTTGGCTGCTCTACTGGCACCTGCAGATATTGAAGCTGAAATCTGCTGATATTGTGATAAAGCCAGGGCACTGCTGTAGTTCAGAACTTTCAATATCCATCCACCTTTTAGGCAAATAGGACCCAAATGATTCTGTTGCCATCATTTCCTGCTTCTATTTTTCAGCACAACTCTTGACATAGCACAGACTAAGTGGTTGTTTTTTTTCAATGAAGTACACATGGCCAGGGCTTCTATTGTCATGTTTGGCTAGCTGGGAAAATATTTTCTGAGACTGCTATATAAATAGTCAAATACCTTTTAAGTGATTCCTGACATCAGGCAGTGACCCAGTAATAAAAGTGTTCACAGTTACAGTGATGGTTATTTGTTATGGCCTGAGAGTGCTTGAATATTTAGAATATTTGTAAAGAGAGATCTTTACACAAATATGTGTAAAGATCTCTCATAATATTCAAAGTTTTCTTAGATCACTTGAATTTTACATCCTCCTGACTTTAATGGGTAGAATAGTGTTTCTCAACCATATCAGTTTTAAGATGTATGATTTCATCTTCCAGAATTCTGGGAGGTGAACCTCATAAGATTGTTGAACTTGAGAAAGACTGCAGTAGAGTGTTTGTACACTTGCTAAAATGCTGTTGAAATTCAACATCAGTAGGCCTTTGGCTTTGGCCATTTTGCCTCTCTTTGTGTCATTTCCCATGCAAAATAGAGCTTAATAATTTATTTATGTCACTGGGTATAGAGTGGTAGGTTTGAAGCACGCTTTAAGACATTTATCTGGATCCTCAGAAATTGAAGGGAAGATGGAGGCCATGTTTTGGAGAAATAATGGAAGACCAAAGCATAGATGATGAGAGAGAGGAGGAGAGGGAAGGGGGAGGGAGAGAAAGAGAGAGAAGATAGATGATAGATGATAGATGATAGATAGATAGATGATAGATAGATAGATAGATAGATAGATAGATAGATAGATAGATAGATAGATAGATAGATAGATAGATAGATAGATAGATAGATAAACAGACAGACAGAAAGATGATAATGTCAGCTGTCCATCTAGAGAATCCAAAAGGAAAACTCTTGGGTGATTGTTGTTTCTCAAAAGTAAAACTTTATTGAATACACTTTTGGCACAAAAGATGTTGAAATCTGTTCTGGTTTTCCCATACAAAAGTTCACATAGTTAAACTTGATTTTTCCCTTTGGCCGCCCCTCTTGGTTCATTGCATTGTACAATTGTACCCGCTTCTTTTATTATGGGAATAGTCTGGGTCATTCAAATACCTGTGCTATGTGACCTTGAATGTGGCAGTAGGGTCTCACAATCTGTAGACAAAGTCTTGGCATTCCATTCCCACCCCGACATTCCAATCTCCCCGCTCCTGATTGTTGTCAAGCTGAGAGGAAGAAGCAACTAGGTGAAAGAGTGAATCACTCTTGACAGATAGATTCTCTCACTACCTAAGGATCTGGAACTTGGTGTATTGGTTTTAGTGGCAGCATTGCAATCTTTGAGATGCCATTGTAGAGGTTATATTTTTCAGGAGGAATCCCCTTATTCTTCCTATTGGATTTTCACACCAGAGCAGCTGCACTTTTTCATATTAGAGAGCATCAACCAAGCATCATTGGTCTGGCCCTCTGCCATTCCCATTATCTCTTCCATGTCACGAATCTCTACTTCCTCTTGCATCTCTTCCTCTGCCTCCATGCTCTAACAATGAGGACTGCACAGATGGTTGTAGCTGGAGGAGAAATTATAACACAAAGTTCTATAAAATATGGTCCAGTATCTCTTTTATCAATGAGGTAAAGGCCACAATAGACCAGACATAGAGGCCTGTCCTTGAAAGAAATGGAGAGTACCTCTCCTAGAGCACTTTCTTGATAGCAGGTCTTCTATTGCAGACCTGAGATCAGAGGGGTTGTCTAGGGGTGCAGTTATGAACATTGCTTCTTTTTTATTTCATATAGCCACTATTTACTCTACTTGTTTGCAAAGAGCAAAATTACCTTGTTGGCAGTATGCACTCCAATGAACCCAGCAACTTTCTGGCAATAAACTGCCAGAAATGCACAACAGTCACGTTCACTGTTCTTCCCTTCCCTTCCCTTGGAAAAATCCCTAAAATTCCTCCCCAGCTCAGTAATAGGAAAGAATGTATTTTAGATTCACTGAATTGCATTTTCAACTACATTTACCATGAGGCATTCCCTTAAGGGGACAGCTCCCAATTCCTCCAACTATCCCAATTCCCAATTAACTATGTACTGTCTGGACAGCACACTAAGCATCAGGCATGTGGTGGATGGTGTTTGTCTATGTCCAGCCCTAATCACCCCTTCTGTTCTGGCCAAACTGATGCAAACATTTCTGACAGTCAGAAAAAAACAGCTTTGACAAGTTATCTCTTTTTTTTCCCCGCAGACAAGTCAAGTCAGGTAATTGCATAGCTTGGGCATGTTGTTTTTTCCCCCCCTCAAAATAAATAAGTAAAGATAGAGAATATAGAGCAATCGTTGTGCTTTGCTCTTGATGTTTATGTGTTTAATGAATGGTGTGTCCTGCATCTGAGCTCATTTTGAGGGCAATAAATGATCAATAAACCTCTTTCTCACTTTCTCTCTCTCTCTCTCCTCTCACTCTTTCACTTGCACACAAGGAGAGGGGGGAGGGAGAGAGAGTCAGAGAAGCATTGTAAATACCACCTTAATGGCTATGCTTTTCTCTCCAAAGTAGGTTTGTAGTGATATATAATAAGAGTTAATCCTTGAAGTGTCATTGGGGCTTTCAATGTGCCAAGATAAAATGCCTTTTTATTTTTAAAAGTTTCCAAAAAAAGGACATAACCACTTTGCTATTAATGGATTTTTTCCCCCTTTTACTCATCCGGAGAAACATATTCATGATGGAAATATTCACTCATCCCAGATAGGAAGATGGCTGATATTATTGTTCAGGAACAACAGGAAACAAAGAGATTTAATAAGCAAATAGGATCATTTCTTTTTAAAATGAGGACAATCAGCTGGCAGGAAATATACCCAAGTTGTTGCGATTCAGGCAACTGCTATAACTCATTTAAAGCTTATATCATCCTGCAGTAGGCTTGTATGCTTATATGCTTATGATACAATTCAGATGTATCTGGCACTGCAAAATAAACACAGTGGGAATAAAAATATGTATCTTTCTAAAAGGCTCCATATATTAGATAGAAACAGAAGTACAATTGAATATCTTCTCATTCAAGATATTCAGGTACAGTCATCCCTGAACACAACATGCAACATTAATTCAAACCACATGGTCTTTAAAGACAGGATGTGCCAAGTCTAACCAAATGTAATATAATTGGAAGTTATACTCCAAAGGTCTTTGCTCTTTCTCTGGTAATTTGTGAATGTACAGTGGAAGCACAATCACAAAGTTAGAGGACTTCTTGTAGACCACCTAGTTCAACTAGAAAGCATCCTCAATAAATAACTCTTGTCTGGACCTAATAAAATTTTATCTAATTTTATTAGGTCCAGATAAAAAATATATATATAACTAAATTTTATAATTATTTACTAGAGATGGAATTAGAAGAGGAAGTAGTCAAAAGCAACATGATAGCTTGGAGCAGAAACATAGGATGTAGCATTACATTATTAGAATGGGAAAAGGTTTGGACAAGGAATAATAAAATTACAAGATCAGCAGCATATAAAGAAAATGCCTATAAAATGTTTTATAGATGGCATCTTTCACCCTCGAGAATAGCTAACATGAATCCGAATTGCTGGAAATGTAAAAAGAAACAGGGAACATTTTTTCATATATGGTGGTCCTGCACTGAAGCCCAAAGATACTGGCATATAGAGGAAATAACGGTGGAGCAAATTGAATTAAAACCAGAATTCTTCCTATTGAGGATATTTAATAGACAAATTCCTAAAAATGTTAAATATATAATACTGCATATTCTTACTGCAGCCAGAATAACCTTTGCACAGTGTTGGAAACAAGCAGATATTCCAACAGAGGAAATGGTTATACAGAAGATAACAGCCTGTGCAGAGATGGACAAGTTAACCTTAGTACTTAAGGAAAAAGAAACATCAGAATATTATAGAAGCTGGGCATGCTGGTATGACTGGATAGAACAAAAATAGAAAATATATTAACAAACAACGTAAAATGTAAAAGAAGTAGTAATTATATATTCGCAATAAGATATATTTGTAAATGTATCACCAATATTGATAACAAACAAGGAACCATAGACTGTCGATGGTAGAATGGTTAGTTTTTAATCATTTTCTTTTTTTCTATTTTTGTTTCTTCTTCTGTGTGTTGTGTTTGTTTGATATTTTGGTTTTGTATAAATAAATAAATAAATAACTCTTGTCCATGGAGATTCTCAGCCATACAGCTCATGGTTGTCTCAAAGGTGCTTTTTTCAAGAGGCAACTGGACTTTCTGCTTTTTCTTTGAAGACGTTTCGCTTCTCATCCAAAAAGCTTCTTTAGCTTGAGCTTCCAGTTCTCATCCAAGAAGCTTATTCAGCTTGAGCTTCCAGTTGCCTCTTGGATGAGAAGTGAAACATCCTCAAAGGAAAACCAGGAAGTCCAGCTGCTTCTTGAAAAAAACATCTTTGGGATATCTACCCTCTTCTTGAAGGTGATAGACAAGGGAGAGTCATTGGTCCTCTAGTTAGTAAACTGCTTAGAGGAATAGCTATTAGGTCCTATTAGCATGGCTCTCAGGAGCTTTCCAGAGCCATGGTAAAGTCATTCAACTCATTTGAAATGCACAGCAGTGTACGCCATCTTTTCACTGATAGAGTATCCAATAGGATACTAATAGCTGTAGCAATTCATCTCTACCCTCACATTTTTCCTATCTTCAGACAAGATGCATCTCTTTCTGTATTTGATCTCCCCTTGCCCTTTTGTAGCAACAGAATATAAGTCATTACCCTTGTGATGGCCTTTCAGGTATTTGGGGTGGTTGGAGAACCCATCATGTCTTTTCCTCCAGAGTTAAATAGCATTTCCAAAACTTTTTATCTTTTCTCCCCAGACTTGGTTTCTTCATATTGACCATCCCCAAATCTATTTCCATTTATCTATATCCTTCTTGATGCGCTAAGTAAGCATGGATTTTTCTAGGCCGGAGGTGCAAATCTGATAACGGATTGAAATAATGCTGTAATTGGGGTTTATTATTTCAATAATTCCTTGCATATCTAAGCAGCTGTTATATTCTCTGCATCAAAACTTGGGGCAAGGCTCTTTAAAGAACCATCTTTTCCCAGTTACATCTACCCAACCCGTCAGAGTGGGAAAGGGGGGGGGATCCTATGGGTCCCATATCTTAAGGAGGTCCACCTAATGAAACCAAGAAGAAGGAACTAAGGTGATAAATAAAGGCCTGGAGACAAAAACATATGAAGAACAGTTCCAGGATTTGGGTTTGGCCAGTCTAGAAAAAAGAAGGACTACGGGTGACATGATACTAGTATTCCAAAATATGAGGGGCTACTACAAAGAAGAGGGAGGTCAACCTATTTTCCAAAGCACCAGCGGACAGGACAAGAAACATTGGATAGAAACTCGTCAAGAAGAAAAGCAAACCTGGAGAAATTTTGTGTTAAAGAGAAGAGATAAATTGATAATTGAAACAGAACGGACAAAAGATACAAGCATAATGATTTAAATCGAGATGAAATAAATAAAATAGAATTAAGAGAGTGAAAAGAGGGGAGAAGCTATATAGAAAATATGGAATGGTAAATAAGATATGAAATGGTATATAAAGTGAGCATGAATTTGATTTATGTCTGTACAAAAAGATGTAACCCGGGACTAAGCCGCTTTCCAAAAAGAAGTTTTATGTTTTCATGTTTTGTATTTTGTTTGTGTATGTTTGTTTATTGAAAATTAATAAAACTTTTATTAAAAAAAAAGAAGAAGAAGAAGAAGAAAAAAAGAAGAAGAAGAAGAAAAGCAAACCTGGAATTAAGAAAAAAGAAAGAAAAAAAGAAAATTCCTAATAGTGAGGACAATTAACCAGCTTGTCTTCAGAAGCTGTGGGTGCTTCATCACTGGAGCTTTTTAAGAAGGGAGTGGGCAGCCACTTGTCTCAAATGGTATAGGGTCTTCTGCTTGAGCTAGGGGTTGGACTAGAAGACCTCCAAGGTCCCTTCCAGCTCTATTCTGATTGATTGACATGTCCATGCAGTCTCCAAGAATCAGACACAATTGAACGAACGGGGGGGAAGGAAGCTCTATTCTGACTAGAGGACATTCTCCACAGTGGCTCCCGCCCTGTGGAACATGTTACTCACAGAGAAAAATGGCCTTGATACTCTGAAATGAGTTGCACGACCATATACATTTTCTTAATAAATACATAAATAAAGCAAAGGATGCCCTGTTCCCTCATCGGAGGAGACCCTTTAGTGCAACCTGATTCCTGGTAACCAGCACCCGTTATCCTGATGTGCTTGCCTTGAAGGCAAATTTTTACCATGCCAAGGAAAAAAGCTATCAAATGCTTATCATTTTTAAGATGGGGTGGAGGACTGAGAGAAAAGGCTAATCATTGTTGATTAGCCAGCAGCTGAACAGTAATTGGCTAACAGTTCTCTGTCTCAGCAATGGGCTATGAAAAACAAGTGCTAATTGCAATTGGGTCTTGGTGAACTCCATAGATTTATAAATAGTCAAAACCGACCCTGTTCAATTCAGGATGTTCATTTCAAGTAGAATCAGAAGAAAGGCTGGTTATCTGGCATTCCCTACATTAATGCAGCAATCTTTTCAGGATTATCATTTTCCAATAGCTGCAGAGATTCAGGGAGCTAATAAGCCAACATGGTGCAAGACAATTAAAAAGAGACGGTCAATGGCAAGTAGACACCAAAGCTGGCCAGAGGGAAAACGGAATTCTTCTTAATCTTACTCAACCAGATCTGCTCATTATTGGGCTTCAGAGGTAGGTGAAGAAACCCAGATTGTTGCCTTTTCTCCCATGTCGAATACTGATGGGATCAGCCATGCAGACTTTATACAGTAATGAAGAGAGTTTATTAGGCAGTGATGCATTATCGGCCTCTGGATTTATACAAGACATTTGTACTCAGCCACTTCTCATTTTAGTCTAACATATTGGCCATGACAGTAAAACTGGGGGCGTGAAAGAGCTTGACAAGCCCATTTGACCTATAAACACAAGATGCCTGAAACTAGATTGAGTGTTTTTAACCTCTGTGGTAAGTATACACCGAACAGTATGAAAAGTGACAGCTTAAATATCACTGACATGTGGTGCAATTAAAAGACCCAGAATGATTACTTCAAGGCATAACAAAAAAAAATGCCTTTCCTCCATTGACATTTCTTTTGCTTTGCTTTCGAAGTAGCATCTCTCTATTGGCTTATGGAAGATGTACATTCATCCGGCTCATATAGAATTGATGTAAAGTATGTGAAGATGAGATGGTCTTCAATCCAAGAATGGACTTGAGTGGAATCACCAGTTAGAAAGGAGTGAGATATCAGGGCCAACCATCTGATCCACTTCAAGAAAAGCCAGTTTGGACTCTAGCGGTTAAGTTACCAGGCTAGAAAGTGGAAGGCTGTGAGTTCTTAAGCAAGGGGTTGAATTAGAAGACCTCCAGGTCCCTTCCAACTCTCTTATTCTGTTATGGAGTCTGTCATCTGCACCTCTATCACTGTCTGGTTTGGTTCTGCAACCCAACAGGACAGACACAGACTTCAGAGGATAATTAGGACTGCAGAAAAAACAATTACTACCAACCTGCCTCCAATCGAGGACCTGAATACTGCAGGAGTCAAAAAGAGGGCTGTGAAAATATTTATAGACCCCTCACATCCCGGACATAAACTGTTTCAACTCCTTCCCTCAAAACGACGCTATAGAGCACTGCACACCAGAACAACTAGACACAAAACAGTTTTTTCCCAAAAGCCATCACTCTGCTAAACCAATAATTCCCTCAACACTGTTCAACTATTACAAAGTCTGCGCTACTATTACTGTTAATCTTCTCATCACTCCTTATCACCCATCCCCTCCCACTTGTGACTGTAGGACTGTAACTTTGTCGCTTGTATCCTTACAAGTTATATTGACTAGTATGATTTGATTGCTTATTGTACCCTATGACTATCATTAAGTGTCATACCTTATGATTCTCGACTCTTGACGAATGTATCTTTTCCTTTATGTATACTGAGAGTATTTACACCAAGACAAATTCCTTGTGTGTCCAATCACACTTGGCCAATAAAGTATTCTATTCTATTCTTATTCTGTTAACTATAAAAGCCAGCTGGATGGATGATTTTGGGCTCTCTCTCTCTCTCTCTCTCTCTCTCTCTCTCTCTCTCTCTCTCTCTCTCTCTCTCTAACTCACCGCATAGGGCTATTGCTGTGTGGGAATAGGAGGAAGAAGGACTATAGATTATGTTCACCACCTTGAGTTATTTGTAAAAATAATAAAGGTGGGTTAGAAATAAATAAATAATAAAAATCCTGCTCCTCAGAGTGAGGTCGGTTCTAACCCTCCTGACTTTCTGCAAGAGCTTAACTTGACCAGTTGGCTTGAGGCTCCGATGATGGAGCTTCACACTGGGGGTGCTTGACAGACTAATAAAAGATCCCCCCTCCCCCTCCAATCATCCTACTCCCTCCCTCCCCAACTTTTAGCTAGGATTGAGTATTTATCTTTTTATATTATTTAGTCTGGATTGTGCATAGGTTTTGTGATATTTTATCTTTTTCATATTGTAAATCGTCCGGAGTTACCTTGTGGTAAGATGGGAGGTTAATAAATTAAATAAACGGATGAATGAATGAATGAATGAATGAATGAATGAATGAAGTCAGGACGGAAGAGAAAATAAAAACATCCCCGGTGTGCAGGTTTCCAGACAACAGAAACTTTGCACATGCTCCACAAGGATTTTAAGATGGCACATTCATGTAAAAAAAAAAAAAGGCTGGAACATGCAAATCGGCTTTCATATGCATGAGGCACGTCTTCAGGATTAAAGAGGAGGCCATTGAAGAACTGTGATCTTTGCTGAAGAAAACCCTCATTTACAGCAACAGATTTTCAGACAATTAACTCTGGTCCTGCAAAAAAATAAATGTGCCAAATGCTTGTGCAGTTCAGTCAACTACAGTAAATATCCCAGGGACAGGAGGAAGAGAACAGCTGCCAAGAAGCTCATTCAGCCCTTTGAAGGGGGAATTCTATGGAGACAATAGCCCAGCAGATTGGAAACTAGACTGTTGTTCCTTAACTTTGATCCTAAATAATATGCAAGCATACCACTTTAAGGTTGCTACCTCCAGAAAATTCTGCATCCTCTTTGATGGATGTGTCCCAAATATGCAAAGGCATTTCTCAGAAAAGTGTAAATATTCTGGAAAAAAAAGATGACTGTGAAAGGATTTTAACCTATTTAAGTTTCATTGTAATATAACAATGGTCTTTGGCAGGATTAAGTCAGGCCAACATGTGCCAAATAATGAAAACAATCATTGCCTGCATATTGTATTGACACAGAGCAATTCAGAGTGTTGCAAAGCTTTAATCTTCAATTTGCATCCATTGCTAACAAAACGCAGGGAGAAAATGTCTCCTTTCCCAATGTTTCTATTGCTATACAAAGCTAATGTTTTTTCCCCCCAGTGAGTAAGAAGATTTCCCTTCCTCTCCTCAATCCCAAAATTTTCAAGGCCAAAATTAGATTAGCTGCTTAACTCCCTTCCAAAAATGGTATGTAGATTCCTCTAAATCTTCACTTTGAGATTGACCTTTTGCATCTAAATCTGCATTTCTGGGCTTAGGCTTCACCGTTCACTAGACCAGAATTAAATTGCCCTATGTGGAAAGACTGCTAAAAATAACAGAAACCAAGAATCCTAGGATGGAAACAAAATCAAAACCTAAATAATATTTTTTTTTCTGGATTTTATTTTATTTTTGGAAGGAGGGATCCTCTGTGTATCTCATTGCAATTTCAGAGGAAAGCAAAGTGAAAGGTTTGCATTCCCAGCTGGTGTCCAATATAAAAATAGGTCTGCTGAACCTATTTTTGAAGGAGGAAGAAAAAGAGAGAGCTAAACATGGCTTATAGACCACCTGAAGTAGAGGTTGAATTCTCTTGTTTCTTGAGTTCAGGAACTGAACTTTAACCCTCTGCTTAGAGATGTCTGCGGGAAAGATAAAAATGTCAAGATGGCATCCATAATACGACAACTGAATTCCTGCCCCTTTTTATACAAGATGAATGCATGCGTAAAAAAGAATTGTAAAATTCTTTTTTACACATGCATTGTAAAATTACAATCTTGATGTTTTTAACCACTTCCCTTCAACACAGTTCTGTATCTATCCATTTTTTTCTCTTTTTATATACATACACATTACAGTAACCTATATTTTTAACTGTTCCCCCAACGCCATACATTTACAATCCTCAGTCACAAACTTTACAATTCTGAGTAATCCTAGATTCCCAGATCATAAAAGGTAAAGGTAAATGTTCCCCTCGCACATACATGCTAGTCGTTTCCGGCTCTAGGGGGTGGTGCTCATCTCCATTACAAAGCTGAAGAGCCAGCGCTGTCCAAAGACGTCTCCGTGGTCATGTGGCTGGCATGACTAAACACAGAAGGCGCATGGAACGCTGTTATCTTCCCACCAAAGTGGTCCCCATTTTTCTACTTGCATTTTACATGCTTTCGAACTGCTAGGTTGGCAGAAGCTGGACTGCTGGTTGGCAGTGCTAGGGATTCGAACTGCCGAACTGCCAACCTTTCTGATCGACAAGCTCAGCATCTTAGCCACTGAGCCACAGTGTCCCTGATCATACTAAGCCAAAATTAAACAAACCGCATGATGGCTTAAGCAGTGGTGTGAGTGGTACCCCATTCCATCTTCCCAAATCTACTTCTTTCTATAATGATCTATGAGAATAATGTTGGGAGACAGGAGGAAGAGCCACAGCCTACATAAACCATCATGCAAAAGACATCTTATCCCACAAAAGGAAAGGATGGAAAGTGATGTGGGAAGTGATGGGACCCTCCCTAGTTTCTGGAAAATAAAAGTAAGGGTGAGGGGAAGTGCTTTCAGACTTGTAAGATTCTGTTGCTGTGACTTTACAACAAAGGTAGTTTTGTCCTGATGGTTTGTGCTTCTTGTTTGGACTAGCTCAAGGGTAGGGGTGGGATTCAAATTTTGTAACAACTGGTTTGGTGGGTGTGGCTAGGTGGGCATGGTCATGTGACTGGGTGGGCATGGCTTTTTTTGCAGCACCCCCGCCCCAATTTTTGGGGCCTTCCTGGCCTCAGGGAAGCCTCCTGGGGGGTGTTTTGCTCCCAGAAGGCTTCCCTGGGGCCCAGGAAGGTAAAAAATGGAGGAGTAGGAGGGGTGCTGTGCCCCCCTCCATTTTTTGCCTTCCTGGGCCTCTGAGAAGCCTCCAGGGTGAAGCAGTAAGTAAGCGAGGGGAATCCCAGCACAGCTGATCATAGGAACAGCTGATCATTGGCAGAGGGGAAGAAATACTTTAAGGAGTGACTGGGCAGGGAAGAATGCAGTCAGCGATGTTGGGCATGCACGCAATGTTGTGCATGCATGATAAGGACTGACTGGGCAGGGAGAGGAGGGTTGGGCGGAAAGGGGCGGGGCCAGCCAGGGGCACAATTTGCTGGTTCTCCAAACTGGTCCGAACTGGTAGAATCCCACTCCTGCTCAAGGTTCTTCAAACTTGGCAAATTTAAGACTTGTGGGCTTCAACTCCCAGAATTCCTGAGCTAACATGACTGGAGGAGGAATTCTGGGAGTTGAAGTCCACAAGGCTTAAAGCTGCCCATTTTGAAGCTGCCCCTGGACTAGCTCAAAGGGCTGACACCTTCTGTATTTTACAGCCAGGTGACACATATCCTTATTTCTCTTTGATAATTTAGTTTTCTCTGACAGCTGATTGTACTCTATCTAACTTCTGAAAATTACCTATTCAGTAATATAAAAGAATGTGAATAAGAATGAAATTGCATTCAAGCTTCCATGTAACACATGCACTAGTTTCAAATGTGCCTATCTGAGTTTGGACAAATGTGCTTAAGCAATATTGAAAATGGTCTCTGTATTCCTTGGTTTTTGCACTGGAGGTATTAGGTACATGCCCAAATTATTCTTCCATGTTCTCTTTCGGATGTGGAATAAGCAGTGGAACCAAAGTTCTCTCTTAGCCTTCTTGACTGGAATAAATAACCCATAACCACAGATTTATTGTCAAAATAGCACTTTCTCCATTATATCATTTTTGTAGAAAAAAATAAAACCTTTCAATTCCATTTTTTAAAAAAGCCACAGTCTTCTCATTCTTCTACAAGTCAGGGTTCCAAGTCATCCTTCTGTGCCTAGTTCCATTTTTCCTTGTCTTGCTTATTTGGGCTTGGTACCAAGTATAAACGAATTTCTTCTAAGAGAGAGACAGGAAAAGTATTAAATATGTTGGACTTCAATGTCTTTCAGTGCTACCTATCACCCTTCTTAAATAAAATCAATACAGTTTTTATACAGGTAAATCCCATCTCACTAGCTAATCTTCCAGTTTCAAGAATATCAGCAAGTACATCAGTAAATCTTTAGATAAAGTCTTACACAAATGACTGCTCCAAAAAATGTAGCATCAACCAGATAGGAAGAGGGTTTTTTTATGAATTGGTAAGTGGTTGAAGAATATTTATCTGAGAGAATTTGGAACAGATTTTGAGATCAGGTGGTTCTAAACATCCTCATGTTCTAATTCAAAAAGTTTCATGAACTTCCAGAGCTCATTTGTCAACTCAGTGCTATGGCTTGAATATCAATAAGGGGGAATATGTTTTGTTGTTTTTAATGGCACTTGTTTGAGTAAAGTTGGGAGGAAAAAGAAAGCAATGTTTCAGATCCCACCCAAAAGCCACGCTCAAGATCAATAAGACCATTGGTGTCCTCCATTACAGTTTTCAGATGTGTGGCAAGTTCATATCTGGTGGAGAAAAATAACTGTCCAATCAGGGAGATGTGGTGAAGTACACATCTCAATCTACCAGCTCTCATGAAGAATTACTAGACGCTTGGGAAATGTTATAGAACAGAGGTGGTATTCAGTAGGTTCTGACCAGTTCTGGAGAGTGGAAATTTTGAGTAGTTCGGAAAACCAGCAAATACCACCACTGACTAGCCCCCTCCCCCATCTATTCTCTGCCTCCAGAGTCCCAGCTGATCGGCTGGGTCTTCTTTTGTTGCCCTGCACAGGAGAACGAAGCTGGGAAGCAGGTAAATGGGGTGGGGAGGGAATGGGGTTTTGCAGTATCCTTCTCCTGCCATGCTCACCAAGCCAAACCCACAGAATCGGTAGTAAAATATTTTGAATCCCATCACTGTTATAGAAGTAGTCAGAGCAAAGACATGTCATTGCCCCAAAAAAATTAAAAACATAGGATGAAATCCCTCTGATGAGTCATACCAGACACAGAGTTCCTTTAATTCTTTCCCAGGTTTAATGAGCATTGAACATTGCATTCATATACATGAAAAAAATAAGCCATCCACAACAGTGTCTACTGTTATTTTAGATAATGAAACTCATTAAGCTGATTAAACATACAAAGGTCAGGTAGGTCAGTCATTTCTATCCATTTGTGTCCTGCCAACTGGGATAATGACATAATGTTACATAAACAGGCTAATTTTCTCTACATGACATACATTTACTAACACAAGTTGAGTTGAAGTAATAAGAAGAGGCCATATAACTAATGGAATTCCACCAAGTGAGAACTAGATCAAGAGCTCTTTCTAGTTTCTGCTCTTCACTGACTGTAATGCATCACAATTTTATTCAGCTTCTGGCTTTCCAAAGTGGCCCATATGAAAGATTTAAAACCTAGGTCCTAGGTCCTTCAGTAGTAGCAAAAATAGGAGGCCTTTGATGTCTTTCAGATCTTTCTCATTTATTTTATTCCATTTTGTTCTGAAGCGCTCTTTGAAGATGAGTTAAATTACTCAAGACAATTTGAATCCAGCACAATGGAAACCTACAGCACAGATCTGGACATTTGATATTCAATTCATTCCTCTTTTTTCTAATTAGAAGTGGATACCTTGGGGTTTCAATATTTTTTACTTCACTTTCAATATATCCCAAAAGATATATGAGAGTTGTAGGTCAAAACATCTGTAGACATCAAAAAATGCATCTCAAAGAAAAAAAAATAAGAAAATGACTTGGGGGGGAAAGGCACATGCTAGTTCATATATGAGCTGAGGTGGCACAGTGGTTACTATGTAGTACTGCAAACTACTTCTGCTGACTGCCAGTTACCAGCAGTTCGTCAGATCATTTCTCACCAGCTCAACGTTAACTCAACCTTCCATCCTTCCAAGGTTGGTAAAATGAGGACCCGCATTGTTGGGGGAAATATGCTGACCGTAAACTGCTTAGAGAGCAAAGTGTAAAGCACTGTGAAGCGGTATGTAAGTCTAAGTGCTATTACTATTGCTACAGATATAAGGACACCTTTGGGAAAAATTGATGATAATGATTTGCTATCTAACTGTTGATTTTTACAGATTTCTGTAAACTCCCTTTTTATGACCCTGTAATCCCTTAATGTGTGGTAGAGTTGGGATGACTGGAATGAGCAGTGGTGGGATTCAAATTTTTTTTACTACCGGTTCTGTGGGCGTGGCTTGATGGGCATGGCAGGGGAAGGATACTATAAAATCTTCAGTCAAAGGGGGTATTGGCCGGTTCTCCAAAGTACTCAAAATTTCCGCTACCAGTTCTCCAGAACTGGTCAGAACCTGCTGAATACCACCTCTGGATCTGAGCTTTTAGTGGTCAGTTGCCTTTCCTGACATGGAGTTTGCAGCAGATTTTGTTTTTCTCTGTGCCCTAGGAGGGAAACATCTGCCACTACCTAGGATTAAGCTCTTCTGAATGGAAAGCAAGCATCTTCACCATTAGGCCACCACACTGTTCTTAGAGATTACTGTACATAAATAGATTTTCTCCGGAGCAGCTGGTCTTTAACCTGGTCCTTCGGGTCTGATGGTACACCATTGCAAGTACAGTTGAGTTTGCAGTTGGTCATCCTCTTTTTCTCTTCCCTTCCACTTTTTCCAGCATTAGAATCTTCTCCAGAGAGCAAGATCTTTGCATAATGTGTCCAAAGTGGGATCGTTTGAGCTTGGTTGTTCATGCCTTGGGTGAGACCTGTGGGTTGATTAATTAAATAGTTATTAGACTGTAAGCACAATTAGAATAGCCAGTTTTGGAAGTAGTGGTAAAGGCACCAGAGTAGAAACCAGGAGAACATTACTTCTAGTCATCCCTCAGGCACAAAGGGAACTGGGTAACTTTGGGCCAGACTGTCTCTCTTGGACAAGAAAACTGGATGGACTAGTCCAAGCAGTTTCCAGAGCCAACACTGAACTGAAGGCACAAAAAAGTAAAAAGAAATGTGCTGCTTTTGAACATGGGGTGGGAAGGTCTGATATTTTGTTTTTTCCCTTGCAGTCTAAGAAACTACCCAAGTCAGCATATACAGTAGGTAATTCAAACCTGAATAATATATTGAATTTGTACAATACCAACACCAGCATTCAGTGAAAGATAGAAAAGTCAGAGGTGGTATTCAGCAGGTTCTGGAGAACCGGTAGCGGAAATTTTGAGTAGTTCGGAGAACCGGTAGTAACCTTCCCCCAGGAGGGGGGTGGGGAATAGAGATTTTGCAGTATCCTTCCCCTGCCAGGCCCACCAAGGCACACTGACAGAACCGGTAGTAAAAAAAAATAATGAATCTCACCACTGATATAGGTATAGGTACAGATAGCATTAGATCCCTCAAATTTAAAGCTATTATATAAAGTATATGATGAATTTTAGACTGAAGAGCTGCCCTATTATTTGCTTCACTCTATTGAGTTTTCCTTCAGCCAGATTCTGATTAGCATTTTGAAAATTGATTTTAAAAGTATTCTCTTGCTATGATTATACAGTTATAGGTAACTGTTCTGCCTTTATGCGACAGAAATAGGACAATAGTTTGTGAGTTTTATCTTGGCTTAAATTTTGATATACTTGATACAATGAATTATACATAATCACGTGAATAATTTTTTTATTTATGAAACATCATTTTTAAACCACATCATTATCCAGTAAAAAAAAATAGATGATTAAAACTAAATACTAGTATTGACTTATCTTAAAATACATCCTTACCACAGTGTCTGAGTAGAGTTCTACAATTTCAGTCCCTCATTCCCAGATCTGATTTTACATAACTAAAACCCTCTTGGTTTAGGAAAGAGTTACAGCATGGCACAGAAAAGAATACCAGAACCACCATACAGTTATATCCTTAGCCTTATGTTTACAATTGCTCATATTGTTCAGTCACAATGACGAGAAAGGAAAGACAGCCAAATACCACAAAGGTAATACCTGCCTTTCCAAAAGGCATACTAAGGATTGAAAATCATATTCCCAGGAACTCAAAAGTCATTAATGTGACATTAGAATAACCTTTTAGAAAATTGTTCCTTGGAGGCAGACCTAACCTTTTTTGCTTCAACCATATGAAACAAACTCTACATGAGGCCACATTAGAGCTGACATTTTTGATCAATCGGAAATCTGTACGGAAGGAACTCCGGGTAACTAAAACTAGGGAAGCATCAGCTGCCATGAGAGTCTCTGGCTCAGATTAAAAATTTAGAAACAAAGTTCTTTGCATTTCAAAGAGCAAAGAGTTTGGTAGCATTGCCAGTTATAGAGATGTTTTCCTTCTAGCCCTCAGAAAGGTTTCAGATTAACCCTTTGGAGAGGGCTAGAAAAAGCTATCAAAGGTGAAATGGAGTATTGCTCTCCTGCAATTAAACATGCAACTTTGATTGAACCAAGGGCTCCATTCAGCCTTTGAATAATGTGCTGGGGGGGCATATACTAACAAGTGGAACCATACAAAAAATGGGTGAGGTCATAGTCCTCTGGGGCAGCATGGAATTCACCCCAATACCTATTCAATATATCCTGATACCACTTCCCCTATATCGACAAGTCGTTCACAACAAAAGCACTTCAAAAATGCAACAATTAACATTCATTTTGAAAGCGTTGGGAGTGGAGGAAAACAAATCAAAACAAAACAGCTCATCCCATGCACATACAAGGGAAATGTGGGTGAAAGAGATGCCAAGAACAGTGGTCCTCAACCTTTTGGGCACCAGGGACCAGTTCCATGGAGAAAGAGGGGGCATGGTTTTGTGTGCTTGTTTGTTTGCGTGCTTGCTTGTTTGTGTGGCCCTGTTGCTGGCATGCCATGGACCCGTGACAGCCCACTCACTGGGGTTGGGGACCTCTGGCCTAGAACAATTAACAATAATAGCTTCATAAACTATAGTAAGGACAACATTTTGGTATATAAATGGCACCAAAGAGAAGACTGTCCTGTGAAGGATTCACCACAAAGTCAATCATTCTTTCAGTCTTCTCTAATGATCTTACTGCTTAACTAGGTCTATAATGATGAAGATAGGAGCTGGGGTGGAGCAGTGGTTAGAATGCAGTATTTTAGGTAAATTCTGTTTTATTCTCACTGGCTCAAGTTTAACCTTCCATTCCTTCCAATGTCAGTAAAATGAGATTGTTGGGTGCAATAATATGCTAACTCTGTAAACTACTTAGAGAGGGTTGTAAAGCACCATGAAGCAGTATATAAGTCTAAGTGCTATTGCTATAGTGCAGTGGGTATCATGGTCCCAAATTATTTGAGGATTTATACGTCAGAAGCAAATCTTAGATCAGTAACCAATTGTGACTGCTTCAAAAGGGGTGTACATTGTGCATGCATTACCAGATGCCCCACTCTGCAAACTAGTCATTGTTTACAGATTTGGACCAGTCTCAAGAACATTCTCACCTTATGAAGTTAACAGTGAATAAACAATTGTAGCTAGGTTGTCCTCTCCAGAAAAGAATATAGCTGGGTCAATCAACTAAGAGCCACTCCCCATCACCAAGGTTCTTAGAGACTCCAATTATTCTAGGAGCATTCAATTCTTACTCAATCCATGCCCCCTTTAAAATAGCAATACCTTCTCTCATACCCAGGGAACATCTACCCACAAAGTCCTTCTATTATCTGCACTCTATTGATAGTGCCTTAAGGGACACGGTGGCTCAGTGGCTAAGATGCTGAGCTTGTTGATCAGCAGTTTGGCGATTCGAATCCCTAGCATTGCATAACGGAGTGAGCTCCCGTTAATTGTCCCAGCTTCTGCCAACCTAACAGTTTGAAAGCATGTAAAAATGCAAGTAGAAAAATAGGGACCCCTTTGGGGGGAAGATAATAGCACACTGTGCGCCTTCGGTGTTTAGTCATGCCGGCCACATGACCACAGAAACGTCGTCGGACAGCGCTGTCTCTTTGGCTTTGTAATGGAGATGAGCACCACCCCCTAGAGCTGGAAACAACTAGCACATATGTGCGAGGGGAACCTTTACTTTTTATATATCATGTATTTTATATGCAGCCCAAGACAATTCCACCTCACTCAATGTAATCCAGCCAAGCCAAAACTAACCAAGCCATCTAGAGTAATACTTGGCATAGTCTTCTTGGTTCAAGGAGATTCTTTTCACAAATGGTAGGACTGTCTCTCTTAAAATTGGAAGTTAACACTTCATGCAATGTGACGTTCACACTCCCTGGGATCTACCCAGTCAATCTTCTTGAAGTGGTTTATACAGGAAAGTGGAACCCCTATTTGTCATGGTTCCAAGTAATGCTCCCAACCAATTCAAGACTCTGAGGCCTTGGCTTTCTCAGAAATCCAGTTTATTGAGTACATCCTATCAGCACGGTCAAATGGGAAACCAACACTGAATAATTCCTAAATTTTTGGTATAATTAAAGAATAGATACTGTCCACCCCCCCTCATGTCATAGGTCACATTAGGTAGCCAAGCAGGTGATGAACTTCTCAGCACTCCCTCCTGCTGTTGCTAGGTCACATTGACCTTGGTTCTCAGGAGCCTTATCATTGTTATGTCTGGCACATTGGAGGAAAACATTCTACATTCCATAAGTCCCACTCCATCCCACCCCCCAAGTATGGCAACTAAGAAACAAAGCAAGAAAAATGTGGCTTCAGCTAAAGTCATTTTGAGAGTTAAAGACAGAAAGTCTTCTGATATGAAAGGCTAAAAAAATTGCCTGGATTGAGCTCCATAAAAGCATATCTTCTGAGTGAAAGGCTGCCTTTCAGTTACAGACAGTTCTCGACTTACAACCGTTCATTTAGTAACCTTTCAAAGTTACAAGGGCACTGAAAAATGTGACTTATGACGGTTTTTCATAGTTGCAACCTTTGTAGCATCCCCATGATCGTGTGATCAAAATTCAGATGCTTGGTAACTGATTCATAGTTATGACTGTTGCTGTGTCCCAAAGTCATGTGATTGCCTTTGGCAACCTTCTGACAAGCAAAGTTGCGGGAATGTTGCAGGTCCCATCCCTGAGGGTGATACACCTGGTGGGATCCAGAAGAAGGGCCTTCTCCGTGGTGGCTCCCTCTTTCTGGAATATCATCCCCCCAGAGATTAGAATGGCCCCCACTCTAGCTCTCTTCTGGAAGGCACTGAAAACCTGGTTCTGCCAGTGGGTCGGGGGAACCCAGAGGGGGATGGAGCCCCCATTCAGTGGTGGAGTTCAATTTTTTTTTTACTACCGGTTCTGTGGACATGGCTTGGTAGGCATGGCAGGGGAAGGAGACTGTAAAATCTCCAATCAGAGTTGACATTTGCTGGTTCTCCGAACTACTCAAAATTTCCGCTACCGGTTCTCCAGAACTGGTCAGAACCTCCTCTGAGCCCGTCAAATGGCTCGTGTGATCTGCTGGACGGGGGGGGGGGAGTTGGGGGGGGTGATTTTTTTTCCAAATTTTGTTCTATTGTATTTTATTAATTTATTTGATTCTTTTTGTTAGCTTTTATTGATTTTTTTTTACATTTTAAATATGGTTTTACACTCTGTAAGCTGCCTTGAGTTGCCATGGGTGAATAGGCGGCAATATAAATTCAATAAGTAAATAAAGTCAATGGGGAAGCCAGATTCACTTAACAACCGGGTGACTGACATATCGCCTGCAGGGATTCACTTAACAACGGTGGCAAGAAAGGTTGTAAAATGGGACCAAGCTCACTTAGAAATGTCTGACTGAGCAACAGAAAATTTGGGCTCAACTGTGGTCATGAGTTCAGGGCCACCTGTATCTGAGTGCTGGTTGAATCCAGGTGTTATCACAAACTTCTCTAAATTCACATTTTCCATAAAGGCTGATTGAAGCAGGAAAGTTTATGGCAGGACTTGTGGGTCCCTTTCACTTCAGGTAGTCCTCAACTTGCAACAGTTCATTTACTGACCATTCAAAGTTACCACGGCATTGAAAAAAAAATGACCTGTGACCATTTTTCACATTTACAACCGTTGCATTATCCTCATGGTCACATGATCAAAATTCAGAGACCTTTGGTTCATATTTGGTTGCAGTGACCTAGGGTTGCATGATTAGCTTTTGCGACCTTCTGACAGGCAAAGTCAATGGAGAAGCCAGATTCACTTAACAACCACGTAACTTATTTAACAACGGCAATGATTCACTTATAAAAGCTGTCGCAAGAAAGGTCTTAAAGTGGGGAGCAAAACTCACTTAACAAAGGTTTCACTTCGCAACATAAATGCTGGACTCAATCGAGATAGTCCTTGAGATTGTAACTCAAGGACTATCTGTATACTAAGATTTGTATGCAAATCTTAGAAATATGGAAATTTAAATTATGCTGTTAATGAAAGATGGATTAATTGAATAACTTCCAGGGGGGGAAATAGAGTTGCAGTGCTCCTGTTTTGAAGGGATATATATGAAATCATCTTCTCCGAGGATTAGTTTTGATTGCCACTGATTGGAATGATGAGAGGACACTTCATAACAAAACAGAAGAGAAAAAAAGATTTTTAAAAACACAGTGAATGTGCATGTTGGATCAACACTCCTTGAAAAAAGAAAATATACCAAATTTTCTTATTAAATTTGGCAAGTTCATTATTAAATGAGCATTTCTTAATATCTGAACAGGTTCAATACTGGATTTTTTTCTGAATTAAAATTTTATTTGGGTTTTCACAAAACATAATGCAAGTAATTTTTTTTTTAGAATAGTATGGTCTCAGGTTATCACTTCTCCATACAGACACAAATTCAATTTCATATTCATCTTTGTGTTCTATTCCATACCTTATTACTATTTTAACATTTTCTCAATAATTTTCACTTCCCTTAGTTTTCTCAATCTTATTTATAATTATCTCATTCCTTTCTAAATTCAATTATATATATCTTTTTCTAAGTTTCAATACCTTTCATCATATTTATACTTTTCTCTGTCCTGTTTCAATTTCATATTTTCTTTTCTCATTAAACAAAATTTTCCCCTGTAGTTACTAATTGGAGTATGACAACTTTGTATCTTTTAATTTTTATCCATTCAACTCTTATTTAAACTTCAATTTATGCCTTTACAATTATAACATTCAATATAACACATAACTTCCAGTCGAATTCTGCTTGGTACATTCTTCAAATACGCACTAAGTTCTTAAAGAGAAATATATATATATATATATATATATATATATATATATATATATATATATATATATATATATATATATATATATATATAACAATAAATAAAATACTTATTCTATTCCAATTCAGCTCTATCATTAATGTTAGTTATAATCTTTGACATCTTTAAAATTCCTTTTCAATAGGATATCATACTTCTAGGAACACTTATAATATTTCCATAATTTTTCATGTTTCTTTCATATTCCTCTTCACTTAAACTTTTATAACACATTTATAATAATTAAAATGTTCCCCTCTTTTCTTAATTTCATTCTCTCATTCTCTTTATTTCATTTATTTATTTATTAAACATTACATTACATTACAATGAGTATTTTATCTATCATTTTAATCACACTTGTTTCATATTTTCAAAGTTCATTTCTATTTCTAATATAACAATACTAACTTATGTACCCTTGCAGAATCCCCCTTTCAATTAAGTTTCCACCCATTATCTCTGTGTCTGGTATGTTTTCCCTGTTTCTCTATGTCCTGATTCTGTCCTTTATAATTTCTTTTCCTTTCCCTCTTCTCCTCTTCTTCTCCCTTCCCTTTTTGACCCCTTCTCTCTCTAATTCTGATTCTCTCTTCTGTAATCCTCTCTTCTGTTTCTTCCTAATGTTATAATTACTTTTCAAACTATTCTTTTTGGGGGTTGTTTTTTCAGATCTTAAATTTTTCACTCTCTTTCCCCCTTCCCTTTCTTTTCCCCACATAGAAATACTTGGTCATTGAAAATGGCTTCTTCTTTGTCCCGCCCTTCTTGTTCTACAGGCATTTCTTGTTGTTTTTCATAGTTCAGGATCTCCATTTCTAAAAATTGAAATACAAAGCCAAAAAACCCCCCTTCCTTCTTGTGCATCTTCTTTCTGTTTTTTAAGTTCCATTCTCAATTCTTTCAAGAGTGATACCATTTTAAAAACTTTTAAACAACCACCCGATTGATTTTAGCCCTTTAGATCCAATAACCAAAAAACCAAAAATCACCAAGTAATCCAAATAATCCAAAGCTGTTTCTTCTTGCTTCTTTTTTCCACTTTCTCTTCCTGGGGTTCTCTTATCTTGTTACAAAGTTTCAGTTAAAATGTATCTTTTAGGAATCTTGTTAAAGTTTCACTGTTAATTCCTTTCACTTCCAGGTGGTCTCCTCCCTTTTTCTAGATCCCACCCTTTTGTTTTTTTCCTTCTTTTAAAAGTTTTTGAGAATCCAGAAATCTTTATTATCCCTTTGACATTTTATTTTCAGCTTAAATACCTGTTGATGTCAAAGTGGATTTTTGCCGATTTCTTGCTTAAATCTCTTAGTTGTCAATAGAGGGGGAAAAAGAAAAAAAAACCCAAATCCTTTCCCTTCCCTCTCTCATTTGCAGCTTCAAAGTCTTCTTTGGGAACAATATTGTTCTTTATAATTCAAATTCCAGGGTACCTTGTATTGTTGTTTTTCCAGTTCGACCCGATCAGCCAAAACTTTCTCTTATCTTCCTCCTGCACATTCTTTTCTGGTTGAGTTCTTCTTTGAGGTGGCCATTTCTGACCACCGCTGCAACTGCCTTCGGGAAAGGGAGTAATGGCCAGCTGGAGAGGAGAGATGCAGCTCTCCTTGACCCTGCTGGCAGTCTCCCCCCTCTTCACCACCTCTACGGGGTGGCTTAGCCCTGAAACCAGCCAGCTCGGGGAGCTTCAGTGGCAAGCACAGATCAAAACTGCGCACAGTCGCAGATTTCGGTCTATCGCTGAAGAAGCTCAAACCGGATCCCCAATACTGGATTTTTTTTTTTACAAGAGCAATAAACATTATTTCTCATTCTCATTTTCCTGTCTGTAGTGTAGTTTTTTCCAGAATGAGCAAAAAAAGGGAAATACTTGTATTAAATAGAGAAGAATCTAGCAAGAGGCTGACAGTTTTCTCCCCATAAATATTAAATGGGGAATTTAAAAATAATAATAATAGAAGTTGAAAGCAAGCCACTAACACCAATTTGCATGGAACCCAGCCTTTGTCAGTCTCCTGCCTAATTATCGAGATGAAACAATTTACTTGGAGCACATATTCCTTTGTGACGAGGGAAATGAATAAACGCAACGCAGAGCACAAAATGCCTCATTTTAAAAGAAAAATTGCAGGCAGCACTACACTCATTCAATGCAATGATGTGTCATCAAGGTCCTTGTCCCATCACTCTAATCCAAGGCAATCAAAAATTAACCCCTGGAGAAGATTATTTCAATGGAACTTTTAAAATAGGAGCATTGAACCTATTTTCCCCCCCTGCAAGTTATCCAATTAATTCATCTTCCATTAACAGCGGAGCTTAGTTTTTCAGGGCCTGCGTAGCTGATGTAAATGGGGCAATGACACAAGTGGATGTCTGCCCTATACAGACGTGGGGGGGAAGGAAATCTTCAAATGAACAGGTGAACCTTTTTTTCAAGCAGGATAGGATTGGAGGTGGGTGGCAGTTGAAGCTGGATCAGATTAACCTCTATAAATGAATGGTTTTATTTCCAAGTCAAACTGCTGTCATTAGCAGGGTCCAGAAAGCAAGCTGGGTGTAGGATGTGATCGTGAATATCCTCCCAGATTTCTCATTTGGAATGGCTGCCCTCTCCTTTCTTCCTGTTGTCTATAGCAGATGCACTTGGCAATAAATTAATCTACAAACTCTCCTCACTGCATTTTGGTGTTCCTAACCATACCTTGTTATGGGATGAATAATATAAGTAGCTTGAGAGGTATTCGTATATTGTTGGTTTAACAACTCAGAGGACAGACTGACTGATTTGCTCTTATCAGGAAGGAAAAGATTGGGCAATCATTTGTCCCAGATGGTATAGGGACTCCTTGTCTTGGGCAGAGGTGTTGGACTAGAAGACCTCCAAGTTCCCCCTCCAGCTCTATCATTCTATGGTTGCAAGGTGTACTCTTCTGATTCAAACACCCTCTTTGAGGGGTCTGCTTGTTTGAATGTCCATGTATGACCATATATGATCTTCTGGGCAATCCAGGGGGCATGTGTGAAAAGAAGCTGTTTTGGAGAACTCTGAACAGCAAAAAGAGAAATCTCTTCTTGAAGGTCTCAAGTGATGGCGCTTCTGAGGGCAAGCTGTTCCATTTTTTGATTGTTCTCACTGTCAGAAAGTTTCTCCTTATTTCCAGGTTAAATCTCTCCTTGTTCAGTTTCCATCCATTACTCCTTGTCTGGCCTACAGGTGCCTTGGAAAACAGCTTGAATCCCTCCTCTCTGTGGCAGCCCCTCAAATATTGGAAGACTGTTATCATGTCTCCCCTGGTCCATCTCTTCACTAGACTAGCTAAGCCCAGTTCCTGTATCTGAATATTGGTTGATGGATTTCTTTTTTATTTGTTTAAAAAGTGAACCAGAACCCTGCCCGTATGCATCAAGTTGCTATCTTGGCATTAACCATTCCGTACTTTTTTCAAAATTTTCTTATATTCTAGACTTTATCTGACAATTCCCATTATTCTGGCTCAACCTCTCAAAGTATTTTCTTTCAGTATAACGTTTTCAACATTTCTCTCAATGTATGTATTCAAAATGATTGAATGAGAGAAATAGCTGATATTATTGCAGTCCCTGCCCTCAGATCAACATTATGAAGGTTGTAGAAATGGGTTAGTCTATGGGGGTTGCCTTAAATATCACATTCCTAGCAGTGGTGGCATTCAAATATTTTTACTGCCAGCTCTGTGGGCGTGGCTTGGTGGGCATGGCAGGGGAAAGATACTGTTAAATCTCCAGTCAGAGGTGGTATTTGCCGGTTCTCCAAACTACTCGAAATTTCTGCTCCCGGTTCTCCAGAACTGGTCAGAACCTGCTGAATACCACCTCTGATTCCTAGGCCTGCCATGTCAGGGTGGCCATTAAGAGAACATGCTTCACTACCTTCTTTGTTGCCCAACATATTCTGCTCCATGTACCCAACACTTACAATATCCTCTGAAAAGGAAAGTATTTGGGTCAGACTCCCATAAAATTGAATTCTAATTGAAATTCTGAGGACAGTTTTCCTTTAAAGATTGGCAGGTTTTGTGCTCAGATCACAGCTGAACATTGTAAACAAGAACCAAGATTTTCTTAAGGGTTAATACAATTATTAATTTCTGGCTAAGATGATTTGTATAATCTTACATTTTGTTTGTAATTGTTTCCTGTTTTATTGCACAGTTGATACCTGTATTTTATATGATAAATTATCCATTGGAACAATACATTAAATTAACAGAAACAAAGACAAGCTGCATTTTAAACTGGATGCATTTTAAACTGGATGCAATTTTTGTAATTTCATATTGAAATTTCATATTGAAATATGGATTGACTTTTTAACAGAACAGAAGGTACATTTCGAATGTTGTCAGCTAAGAGTTTCACAAGATTAACCGAAGCAACTTAATAAGAAAGTATAATAAGAAAGCAACATAAGACAAACTATTCCCACTGTTCCTCTTCCATATTTAAACATTCACATATCTGATTTTAAACATTCACATATCTGATTTTATATCAAGTCACATTGCACAATGTGCAAAAAAAACCTTTCAAGTGGGATGATAAGTTTCATCAAAAAGCAATAATTAAAACATTATTTAAAAAATGAAAAACATATATAAAAGTTCCTGGGCTTTATATCCTTGTGAAATTTTAATGTGAACAAAAAATGAAACCTGGGGTGAAGCTAAAATAGATGCTTCGTTTCATTTCTAAATGGCTTCTATTAAATAATAGACCAGGAAATTATTTGACTATTGTTTGAGATAAAGAAGGAAGAAACATATTTCCGTTCCCAGCACCTACAGTTACCCTTAGCCCAGAGCTGTCAAATTCCCAGCCCACAGGCAGGATGTGTCACATACTGACCACGCCCAGTTTAGCGAAGGGGAAAAAGTCCCGATATGTCACGTGATGCTGCCATGACGACGTGAGTTTGACACCCCTGCCTTAGCCAAATCAAGTTATTTACTTACTCAAGTAAGTTGCTCTATTCTACTTCTCTAAGGATAATTAGCACATGACCTTAGACAAGCTAGAAATTCCTGTTGTTTATAGGTGATGTCAGAAGAATAATTTGGGGTTCCACCTCGAGCTGGGCTTGCACAAGAATAAATAAAAATGAGATCCAGACAGCTGTGAGGAAAGAAGAAATATTTATTCCTAAAATCAAAGCAGTTTGCTTTTAGAGGAAGGCTGCAAAGAAATGAGGTACCACAGCAGATTTTACAGGGGGAACTTGAAGGGTCGACGTACTGATGCTAGGATGACACTTGAGGTTTGTGTGTGTGTGTATGTGTGCATGCTCACATTTAGGTATGTTTATTCTTGTGAACATGCAGTTCCTCTGCGAGACCTAATTTAATTAACTCTTTGTGGCCTTATCCTTTGATATGTGAATTAGGTCAGGGTAACTTATTTGAGGGTTTGAGGAAGTTTGAAAAAAAGGATTTTCCCCTGTCTGCTATTTTTACTTGATTAATTTAGTTTCAGCTTAACCGTCAATTATCTAGTGGAGGCACTGATTCTCAGACCATTGTGGATTCTGTCAAGGGATTTCAAGGGATGATGGAAACAATATAAAGAGTCAAATATATTTTGATATAAAACTTCTCACAGTGGACAGACTTAAGGAATAGAAAATGGCTGCATCAAAGTAGTACTCTGAATTCTGCAAACATACACATAGAGCTTAATGCTCTGATCAGCAGGTATTTATTAAATAATTACCTAATTTATTAAATGTAAACACTGCCCATCTCCTTGATACGGAGACTCTTACAAACCATAAAAAGATAAATAGAAAAACAATTAAAATGTAAAAACTATGCAAAGTTAGAACCCAGCAGATGGATGGCACGGGGTGAGATCTTCCTACCCCACCAATCACTTCCAGCACTTCAAGACCCCCTTGAGGTCCCAAGCTAACTGGCAAAGCCAAGATTTAATACTTTTTCAGAAGGCCAAAAGGTTGGGAAAGTTCTCTCCAACAGTGATAGAGTGTTCCACAGGGCCAACTCCACAATGGAAAAAGTAATAAATGAAAACAAAGCTAAACAACAATAAAAGACCATTTGTGAAAAATACTTTCAGTTTTCATAAGAGTACAAAAGAATTCCAGAAAAAAAGCCTTCTTTCTTTCTTTCTTTCTTTCTTTCTTTCTTTCTTTCTTTCTTTCTTTCTTTCTTTCTTTCTTTCTTTCTTTCTTTCTTTCTTTCTTTCTTTCTTTCTTTCTTTCTTTCTTTCTTTCTTCTCTCTTTCTCTCTCTCTGTCTCTCTCCTATCTTTATTATCTATCTATTGGGAATTTGGCCATTTTCACTGTAGTAATGGAGATCTGAACTGATAGTAAACAAATTGTATGATTATTCTCTATCCCACCCCATTTAGTAAGAAAAATTATGAATATATCAGAGCAATGGTGGCTCTAAAACGGTAATACAGCAATATCTGAGTAACTACCTCAATTTCCTTGACTTGGGCAAATCTATATTTCTAGAAACACAGGATCTATATTTCTAGAAACACAGGAGACAAATGCATTTAGCTAGGCCTAAGTCTACGAGAAATTCTTCAGTGTGATGTATAGGTAATATTCAACGAATTGTTAACAAAGATACAAAGATCCTTAGGTTATTTCCTTCCTCATAAAAGAATAGAGAGTAGACTCAAGCCTTTTAAAAATTTATATTCTGTTGGTTAATGACCACAATAAAACTATTTGAAAAGATTTATATCCAACATTTCCTGTTTTAACACCCTGAAATAAAAATAAAATAAAATTTGGCTTAAAATCTACAATGTCAAAGTTTATCTCTAGGGTTTTTCCCTTCTGGATGAAGTCAAATTGTCCCAAACTGTTTTAGAGGGAAGTCTAAAAAATTTCTTAAGCCCAAAATCTGAAAGCTATTCCATTGGCTAATGCTTTTGACTTTAAAAAATGTAAAGCAGATGATACTGTATATAATTACCACCCCTGCTTTTAAAAAATCTAAAATAGTTCAGAAATGTCTTTTGGCATTATCAGAGATTAACCTTCTTTGCTTCGTCCAGACATCAGAGAACATAATAGCTACCGTGAGGTGTTTAAAGGCCTTAATTTGATGCAAGACATTCTCTTGTAATCATGGATCTACATTTATGACTCACTTTCTTGAAAAGAGCATAACCTATGTTTTTCAATAATTGAGAATCAATTTTTCCCTCTGCAAGATGATGACAATTGCTTTCTTCAGGTAACTTTAATTAGTAGAGAGAATGGCTACACCAAGAGAATATGAAGGCACAGTGTTCCTATGTTAATCCCCTTTAAACATGTTAAAGAGATTGCTAAATTACTGAGAAAGTGCTTATGAAAGGAGAGACACTATAAGATTTCTGTAATAAAGTTGTTATGTCCATATGAAGATGGGGGCTTTAATTGTCCTAGTTTCCAATTTTAGCATTGCACTTTGATTTTTGCTTCTTTAGGAAATTCAATTCAATCTACTTCAACACCATTAAGAACCCAACCAGAAAGACATTGTTTTCAGAGGAAACAATCCTTGGCTGGAGCAATAATTACTGAAGCAGGTTATTTAAAGAAATATAGACAAACGCCCAACACCTAGCTGACCATGTAATATCAAGAAGAGAATCATTGTCAGGCTCCAAAAACCAAAAAAAGAAATGTTGCAATTCTTCTAAGCAGATTTCTTAATTGTTCCTATAGAAAGGAATTGTGCCAAAGAAAAGCAGACTATTTGTACTGTAAAACATATTCTGTGAACTATTAGGGGGCAGCTGTCCTCAGCTTCTTTCTCTCACACCAACTACCTAAACTGCATTGTTTGCTGCTCCGGTGGAATGCACTTCCTCCTTCCAGGAAATCCAAATAACATCCCAACACAATCAGGGAGCATGTGCTCCATGTGAGTGTATTTCAGAAAATAAACACTAGGAAGAGATCTAATCTTACCAATGTCTCAGACCAAGTATAAGCAAAATGACATACAAAGGATATGGAGTCTATTCTTTGTCTGCCCCTACTTCATTAAGTTGAGAAGTATTGAACAATAAGGGCCATTGAAGTCTAACTATTAGTTGACCCCACTAATATCACAGCAGGGCCTCTGTCTTTTTGCTAGAATGTATTAGTGTTTTCAGCATTAGAAGCTCCAAGTCACACTTGAAATGGTTTAAAATGGAAGTTTAAATTTGATACCTGCTTGTATGAAAAACACACACTTTATATATATCTCTCGGAGATAAATCGTTCAGAAAATGATTGGAATACTGTTGATTAGTTTATGGTTAAACAGTATATTAAGACAATTGATGCATTTATCAGAATTGCCAAAAATGACAAATGGCCTTGACTTCAGTTAAAACATCTTTTAATTTTACAGTTTGGTCCAGATGTATGAACAGCTTCTAAAATTCCTAAATTAGAGTTTTGTTGGTGTCTAAATTTTCTCTTCATTTTTACACATAGCTGAAACTATTATTAAGATAGGAGTGGTGATTTGCAAGAACTCTGAAATAATGATTTAGAGAATCTCATTTTAGCAAATCACAAGTCCTGTGTTTTGAAGAATGTTAAACATGTTTCTTACCATCAATAAATGACACTAATTCATCAAGCGATTCTTTTTTATGTGAATTGTACGTTGCAATGGATGGCTAAAGATAGATATTTTATCCCATTATACTGGAAATATAATATATTAAAACAGGAATTTGACTCATTATTTTGGCGTATTCTATTATTGTTGCATTTTGGCTTAACATTCATATTATTTATTACTTTAACTTTGAGTAGAGAAATAAGATTGAAAAATGTTAAGGTGTTAATTCCAACACTTGAAATTATCATTTTATGAAGATATTTAAATTTGTCAGGAACTGAGTTTACTAAAACAATTGCTGTACTCTGTTGAAAAAAAATTTTTCACTCCAGATTGAAAATTGTAGATTGAACATATGTGTTCATTCTTTATTCTTTGAACTGGTTCTTTATTACTGGAAAGACTGGTTGGTATTATTTTGTATGATGAAGAGTTAATTTATGCTTAAAATCTTAGCAGCTTCTTTTTTTAATATTCATTATATTATAATACATAAATACAGTGTGTTTAATCTGTTTGTGTATATGTTATGTTATTTGTTATTTTTTCATAAAGATGAAACTCTGCTTTGAATTCTCAACACATCTTTAAAAAAGAAGTCCAAATTATTCTTTTGCCTTGGCTTTTACTTCTAACCAGCATCTAAATATCAGTATGAAACATTTTATAATGACTAATAATCAGCCAGAGAATCAGTCTAGTTTAGCGGTTAAGGCATCAAGCAAGAAAACCAAGAGACTGAGAGTTCTAGTCCTGCCTTAGACACAAAACCAGTCTAAGGGTCAGTCATTTTCTCTTAACCCTAGGAAACAAGCAATGGCAAAGTATTTCTGACATCTTCCCAAGACAATTGCAAGGATTTCTCCAGATGGTCTCTAAGAATTGAATAAAATTGAATAGAAGAAAATAATAATCACCCATTCACAGCAGAATGCTTCAACTTTCACCATAATTTGTCTCTAATGACTCAACTGGGTGACAGGGTAAGGACCATAAATGCCACTTTCAAGAATATTGTGGCCTTCTCCCATTGGCCAGGAGGACATAGTGCTGGTATATTTCCCAGTTAGATGGCAAAATGTAATTATTTGAGCTCACACTGAGTTCCTCTCTCTACATCCTACTGCTCCTCAGTCAGAATACTGCCCTGTGTTAATCAATCCAACTATTTCCAATGTAGGTCACATGCATGTACAGTAGTTTATTGATCACCCTCTAATTTGATCAAACAAAATTGATATATTTTTTAAAAAAATAGGTGATGGACTGGCCTCAATTTTCAGGGATCTTTGACATCAACTACTAAAGCCGGGGCTCATCATTTAATACTAGATTTTAGTAGCTCAGTTTTTCAGCTTCTGGATCAATTTAAACATTTTGAAAGGAGTTATTGATGACTAACCAGAAATATATCATTGACTATTCAAGACAACAATATTATCCCATGGGAATAATTCATATAATTAATGTTAACATTTTATTTAACATATATTTGAATTTTTAATCCATTTGTAACTTTCCAAAATATGCATATATGTGTGCGTGATAAAATAGGATCTTGAAGGTTGGATAGCAAAAGAAACCAGAAGGAAATAAAGGTTACAATTAAAGGAGAAAAACTTTTGAATTTGATTTGCTAATACAGAATGGAGCAAAATACTTTAAGGTTGTACATACTTGTGAATGTTATTTGTGAACAAAGGATCCAGAAGTTAATATGAGGAGTGTCTGCCATTATGGATTTATTGTGTTTGGAAGATGATGTAGAAGATGAGCAAGTTTTACCAGACAGAATTGAGACTTATTTGAAAGTGGATTTATGCATAATGTGCTAGACAATGCTACACTGGAAATATATAGAATGAAACTGACTTATGACTTAACAAAACCAAAAGGGTGATCTGAATAAATATTGGATTTACAAAAGAGAATTCTTAAAGTTTTGAAGACTAAGAAGACAAGTTCTAAGACATTATCTGAAGGGATTAAGGATCAAGATTTTTAAAAATAAGGGGAAGGAATATAAAGTTGGTTTATTTCATTAAGATTAAAATAGATATGTTATCATCTCTGGCAATCCTTAATTATTGGTGACCAGGGCTGAATGACAAAGCTTAAAAATTTGTTGATAGATAAGAAATGAGATATGAGAAGAGATCATTTGTTGTATTTTAAGAAAGGATGAGTTTCTAAAATTATTTATGCTTGTTGTCATGAAGGGGGAAGTCATTTCTTTATGTATTCTTTTTTCTTTATTATGTTCTTATTTTTTCTTCGTTTTCTATTTTTTCTTCTGTTTTGCACTATTATTTTTTCTATTAGTTCTCATTTTTAATAGTATTATTCCATAAAATTACTACAAAGAAAAAGAAGTACATAATTGACTTAGTAATTTCATTACAGTATTATAACCAAAATAATTTCATCCTGATTCTCCCAGGCAGATGGACGGGAGTATTCCCTTTGCACTGTGAAACACACTCTAGATAAATACAGAATCATTAAATGAAAATAAACAAAGACCTGTTGCTGGGGAAAATATTGCATTCCATGCCAAGCACATGATGACATGGCTTTGTGCATTCTGTATTTATGTACAACCACAGAAAAAACACAAAATGTTAGAGTGATGTAGCTTCTTGAAATGCTCACATTTTTCCTTTATTTCTATCTTTATTGATTCTAAATCTTGAGACTTTGAAAATATTCTTGAAAGTTTATTTATTTGTGCATTTATTTATAGAATTTTTGTACCACCTTCTTGCAAAATGTTATACAGAGAACATCTGATAAAATTACATAAGAATTAAATATAATTTCTATCCTTACATGCATTTTTTAAAAATTAAAATGTTTTCCTTGCCAAAGCAATGTTGGACGGATAACTGAATAAATCAAAATATTCCTTGTATATCCCTTTTGTTTTCTTACAGGAACAACAGAGACAGAATAAGGAAGAAATGTCTCTGCCTTTATGGGGAGAGTACTAATTGACCTGTTTGAGGCTCAGATCAGAGTAATAATATAGAGGATGTAGCTGCAATGAATATTAGGGTAATGCTTATAATGTAATGTGTGTCAAAATGTTCCTCTGAGTTTACTTTTGAACAATCTTCAGTTTGTCAAGGAGTAAAAAAAAAATGTAGAAATATACGAGTTGATAGCAATCTGGCTTCCAGCATACAAATTGGTTAGAAGACAGCCGACATATATACGAATGTCTGGCTTCTCTTATATAATCACCTCTCCAGCCAACTGCAGCTTCTCTGAATTCTCATGCTTCCATTAAATTCAGAATCAGATTAACATAGGCGCTCCTTCCTATAGGGGAGCTGCAAAGTGATAGAAAGATATATAAGAGAAAAGGGCAATGTTAGCATCTCCTTCCATATGGTAAGGTCAAAATATATTTTATAAATACTTTCAGGCCAAGTCAATCTTCTGCAAAAGGAAGGGCTCTTCACTGGATCCTATTCTATCACTCCTCAGGCTTTTGGCTAAGATTAAGTGTGTGTTTGTGACCCATAATCTACCATGCTTGTCCAGTGTTAATTAGTAGATAGATGTTTTTTTTTTTACTTCCTAGTTTAGTCTGAGAGGCTAATTGTCCCATAATCCATCTCATATGCCTAAGGGATATGAAGGACTAGGTCTCCCCACTGCTAATCCAGCATTATAACATGATACTCATTATAAATATAAATTATACCAAACACAATATTCATTTTTTTACTTTACCATTGTATTCAACTTTGGTTGATATCCAAAGTGATTGTTTCATCAGATATTTCATTTGATTTTCACTATGGTTGTTCCAAGTGGGACCTCAGATCTTTTCTTAGTCCAACTCTGCATCCTGTAGCTCAGGGATGTCAAACTCACATTGTCGTGGCGGTGTCATGTGACATATATATATACACACATATATATATATATATTCTTAAGTTTTCGTGGGTACTTACATGTATAGTATTCAGCTTTGCTCGGGTATTTTCCCACATCATTGTAGTTGTGCTTTTAAAGTTGTAGCAATGTTTCGGCAGTGTTTGAGCTGGAGGTATCAGGGGGGATCTGTTTGTGCCCAGGTGCTTGCCTAGCTAGTGGTGTGGAGATTTTTTTGTTTGTGAGTGCAGGCTTCCAAATGTTTGACAGTCTGGTGGAATCATCTCTTCTATTCATGCTTTCAGGTCTTTTTTCAATCTCTATGGGTTCTCCGATGATTCTGTGGCTGGGGGTTTCTATAGTGGCTAGGGTTTTGGTGCCATTGAAGTTGATGCTATGACCTGTGGCTTCCATGTGTTGGACTACTGAGGAAGTATGTTCCAGCTTTTTGACTGCATTTTTGTGTTCATCCAGGCGGGTACTTATTCTTCTATTGGTCTGTCCAATGTATGTGGCCGGGCATGATGCACAGGGGACTTCGTATATGCCTTGGTTTTCCAGGTCAATTTTATCTTTGGGGTGTCTTGATGTGATGCCTGTGTAGTATCTTACTGATTTTGTCTGTAGTACCTCTTATGTAGGGCAGGACAGCTGTTCCATAGGTCTGTTCATCTTCTGGGTCTCCATTATGTCTCAGTGTGTTTTTGTGGATCAAGCCGGTGATTTTGCTTTTGTGGAAGCCATTGGCTGTCAGTACTTTAGTCAGGGTGCATAGTTCAGTCTTTATGTGTGTCTTGTCTGCCAGGCGTTTGGTTCTAGCAATTAGTGTTTTAGCCACGGAGTTTATCTGTGCTGGGTGGTGGTGGGATTGGGCATTGAGGTAGCGGTTGGTGTGTGTTTTCTTCTGGTATACGGTGTGTCCTAGTGTGCCATCTGTTTTTTTGTAGATTAGTACATCTAATTGTTTGTTTGTTTCTGTTTCCATGGTGAACTTGATTTTAGGGTGTGTGCTGTTTAGTTGTGTTAGGAAATTGTTTAGGTTTTCTTTTCCATGGGGCCAAATCACAAATGTGTCATCGATGTACCTTAACCATAGTTTGGGTTTGTGGATGGCATTGGCCAGGGCTCTGGATTCGAATTCTTCCATGAACAGGTTTGCAATGACGGGTGACAGTGGTGATCCCATAGGGGCTCCTTCAATTTGTTTGTATCTTTGTCCTTTGTATCTCCACACCACTAGCCAGGCAAGCACCTGGGCACAAACAGATCCCTCCTGATACCTCCAGCTCAAACACACCCCAACCAGGCACCCAGATGAAACCTAGCTTCCAAACAAATGATAGCCGTCCATTTACCCGGAGCCAAGCTGCACTAAAGGCCTCCAATAAAGGAATACAATGTTGCTAGCCAATCAAGATACAAAAAGAGCCACAAAACAGACAGAAGATATTAGAAACACCAATCAAGCAGAACACAGCAAACTCCAAGACCAATAAACACAGACCAAGACTCCCAACCAATCAGGATGAAGAAAAAACCATTCTGGCAAAGCAATAGGCTGCCCCAAATTTAAATCTGAAACCACTGTAAAAGTCTGACTCACAGATGAACACAATACAGAAGCCTGATGATGGCAGATGAGATTCTGCCGAAACGTTGCTACAACTTTAAAAGCACAACTACAATGACGTGGGAAAATACCTGAGCAAAGCTGAATACCATACATGTAAGTACCCGCAAAACTTAAGAAAACATATATATATATATATATATATATATATATATATATATATATATATATATATATATATATATATGTTTTCTTAAGTTTTCCTGGTATTTTCTTAAAACATATATATATATATATATGTGTGTGTGTGTGTGTGTTTTCTTAAGTTTTCATGGTACTTACATATATATATATATATATATATATATATATATATATATATATATATATTCATGCTATTTTTTATGACATCTTTAAAAATCCACCACTGAATTTCTTCTCTTCTGATCTGATCTCTAACAAAGATCTTTAGCATTCTTTTCTTCATCTGATTTCTGTAGCTGGCACCCTTCACAGCTGGATTAGTGCTAGAAGGACTATTGTATTTAAAAGTATACGTTGACGTTATCGTTGCTGTTATTTTATATTTGTTATTGTTTTGTTAAATATAATACATTTAATCAGAACTAGAATGGGTTCAAGAAACAGCCAATAAGCTTAACATTCTTCTCCAGCTTTTTTTTTTTTTTTGAAGAAAAAAACAAACCCTCAAGTGCATCTTAGCACCTCATCCTGCATCCTGTGGAGGACCCTAAAATAAGTGTTCTCCTCCAATTAAAAAAATGTTTCCCTACAAGCCGACTTCACACAGCTTTCCAGATGGCAAAGAATTCCATTTCCTTTGAAACAGGGAGAACAGTGGGTTAGTATAAGAAACAGAGAACACACACAATAAATCTCGCAATGAAACATAGATAGAAAGACCATCTGTGATGCTCATAGAGTTTGTATCTGACATCTGATACCCTTCCAGTTCCATCTAAACCCAGGCATAAGCCCTTAGCTCCAAAACCTCTTGAAGTTTACACCACCCACGGGTAACCTTTCACTTCTGCAAAGGCTCATTTATCATTGCAAGATGATGCCAAATCTCACTACTTCTGCTTAGGAATTTGAACTTTTTTTTCTGAGTTTGCTACAAATTTCACCTCCCTTGTTTTTAGCCTGCTTGCACTAATCAAGATGATGCTAAAGAACTAAGAGGCAGAATATTTGACACCTAGCATCTTTAGGCTTGGCGTACATTCTTCCTGAAAGTTCTTTAAGATCAAAATGCATGGGCACTCTGAAGACCAACATGAAAAGCATGAGCCATGGTGGCGCAGTGGTTAGAGTGCAGTACTGCAGGCTACTTCTTCTGACTGCTGGCTGCCTGCAATTTAGCAATTCAAATCTCACCAGGCTCAAGGTTGACTCAGCCTTCCATTCATCCAAGGTTTGTAAAATGAGGACCCAGATTGTTGGGGGCAATAGGCTGACTCTATACACCACTTAGAGAGGGCTGTAAAGCACTGTAAAGTAGTATATAAGTCTAAGTGCTATTGCTATTCTAGCCTGGATTGTTCGGTCTTGTTTTGTTGATATGTTTGCTTGCTATATGCAAATCATTTCCATTTATGGGGGAAAGGCCATCAAAATGTTGTTAGACAATTGCATTTGAAGACGGCTGATCTAGCAAAAAGGCACCCAGGGTTACACTGATCAAACAGCTTCATGTTTCCTTTGGAGATTCAAGAAGGTGGCTCACATGATCCTTTATCCCATTCAAGCACTACAGTTTCCATTTATTCTTCACTGGAAGACAAACCGTATTCCTTAATGGCCACAGCTGACAAACTGATTTTATTAGTTTTTCCTCTAGGGGAAGAGAAGAAGAGGGAAATGAAAAGTAAATTAATTTGGATCAGGACATTGTTTATCATTTATATTGTATATTTCCCTAATGCACTGTATTTGCATATTTGGCTTTGCGCTTTATGGTGTTTTTAACTCCGTACACTGCCTTAAGTCTTCTGATTTGACATCTGTATAAATCTAAGGAATTATTCCGGTGGTAAAATATAACTGTAGCTCCAGGTTGAATTGTTACCTAGCCTGATAATGAAACATCTGCAGGAAAACAATCAAATTCGGAGAACCCAAGAAATTTATTATTGTTGTGTGTGGATAATCTATAGTTAGATTCACAATCTAAGACTGGTAGAAACTTAATAATTCAAGTCCCAACCAAAAACCTAAGAATTATTAAGGTAGCATCTAGGAATATAGGTAGTTCAGTCCAGGATGCTTTTTTTGTGTGTGTAAAATTTAGGGTGTTCAGGTTCAATAAATTCAGTATTTCCATATATCAAGGGAGTCCTTTAGTTTCTGCTCCTAGGGCTTCAGTCACGATTGATAAAACAATGGCTTTCTTTTTCCAAAAACATTCAACTGCAAGTCCCAGTATTCTGTAATTTTCCCCCAATTGTTTTTCCTCAACCCTAGCATGCCCCACTACAACAACCTTATGGTTGCCCACACGGTCAGCCAGATGTTTAGACTGGGATATGGCATTTTTATCCACTCATCAAGTTCTTCCCAAGGACCTAGGAGAGGCAGGTGTTGTTGTTGGATAGTCTTACAATTATCATCACAGGATATAAGCTGTTCCAAATACCGATCATCCTCGACTTATAACAGGTCATTTAGTGACTGTTCAAAGTTACAAAACGGCACTGAAAAAAAGCAATTTATCACCATTTTTCACACTTACAACCGTTGCAGCATCCCCGTGGTCATGTGATCCACAGTCGGATGCTTTGGCAACTTACTCATATTTATGACATTTGCAACATCCTGGGGTCACGCAATCCCCTTTGGCAACCTTCTGATAAACAAAGTCAATGGGAACCCAGATTCACTCAACAACCGTGTTGCTAACAACTACAGTGGTTCAGTTAACAACTGTGGCTAGAAATGGGACAAAACTTACGTAAGAAATGTCTCATTGAACAACATCAATTTTGGGCTCAATTGTGGTTGGAAGTCGAGGACTACCTATACAAATGCCTTTTGCAATTGACCGTTGAGGATTTTGTCAAATGCTGATGGCGTTCAAGTGGTGCTCCAGAAGTTTTGGGATTGCATTCTAGGTGCCTATTACTATATTTGGTCTCTTTTGCCGTAGTCATTTTACTTCTTTGTGATTTTCTCCAGTGCTTTCTCTTCTCTTCTGCTATCTCCAGCCACATCCACTCTCCAGACTTGTTTGTCTTTCTTATTGACAGTTAAGAGGGTGTTTTTTCATCTTTTCTTTTTCTTTCTTTTCTATTCTGTTTGCCCTCGGTTCTGTCCCAAGCTTGATTGGTTGGTTGGATTGTTGTTTTTTAAAACTCAGTAATTTTTGGAGGTATTGCCTGGAGGTTTTCTTCTTTCAATAAAAAAAGCAAGAAAGCATTCCCTTCCCACCCTGCTAACCTGATTTCCAGATCCCTTCTCCTGTGCAGGGCAACAAAAGAAGACCCAGCCAATCAGCTGGGACTCAGGAGGCAGAGAATAGATGGGAACAGGGCCAACCAGAGGTGGTATTTGCCAGTTCTCCAAACTACTCAAAATTTCCACTACTGGTTTTCCAGAACCTCTCCGAACTGGCTGAATACCACTTCTGGTGCATCGTATCCATGTTTGAAATGGGTGAGGCCTGTATCAGATCTCTTCATCTTCTCACTTGACAATGTTGACACATGGACCTTCCTTGGTGGATGCCACTGAGCATGAACAGTTGTTGTTCAGGTGCATCCAAGAAGCTAAAATGGTTCTACATAGACCTGTACCTAAGGAAGCATGATAAAAAAATCTTCAACATTCTCTTTTAAGACCCAGACTGTTTCATCTGGGACTGGATTAGCATCCTCATCACTCCTGACCACTGGCCAAACTGGGAATTAAATTTGGAGGATTACCCATTGCCTATTTTTATCTGACTCAAAAGCAGTAGCTGTGAGAGGGACCTTGGAGTCCTAGGACGATCACTTAAACATGAGTCCGCAGTGTGCGGCAGCCACCAAAAAAAGCCAATACAACCCTTGGTTGTATAAACAAAGGCATAGAATCAAAATCACATGAAGTATTAGTACCACTTTATAAAGCCCTAGTAAGATCACACCTGGAATACTGTATCCAGTTTTGGTCACCACATTACAAAAAGGATGTTGAGACTTTGGAAAAAGTGTAAAGAAGAGCAACTAAGATGATTAAAGGCCTGGAGACTAAAGCATGTGAAGAATGGTTGTAGGATTTGGGCTTGGCTAGTTAGAGAAAAGAAGGACCAGGGGAAACATGTTAGTAATATTCCAGTATTTGAGAGGCAGCCACAAAGATGAGGAGTCCATTTATTTTTCAAAGCACCAGAGGGCAGGACAAGAAACAATGGATGGAAACTAATCAAGGAGAGACGCTACCTGGAATTAAGGAGACATTTCCTAACAGTGAGGACAATTAACCAGTATAACAGCTTGCTTCATCACTGGAAGTTTTTTTAAGAAGAGACTGGACAGTCACTTGTCTGAAATTGTATAGGATCTCCTGCTTGATCAGGGGGCTGGACTAGAAGACCTCCAAGGTCCCTTCCAACTCTGTTCTGATTCTGCTATGAAATTGAGCGGCACAGAGAGGCCTCAAAGTGTTTCTTTCTGATAGGGTTCTAGGGGTTTTTCAAAACTGGGAGGAACCATCCAATTCCCATTTAGCCATTGAGGATGTTTTGCTAAGTGGGAACCCATTGTAGTCCCAAATTCCTTCAGCTTCTGAAAGCCAGTGGTATTACTCAGTATATCTAAAATCCAAGCCAGAGCATTCTTTAGAAACACCTTCCTCTTCCTTCGCTGCCATGCCACGTCATTGGCAGTGGCTGATCGATATGCTCTCAGCAGTGACCTGTCTTCACGCCTGCCACTGTCTGTCTGGCTAGCCTCATCATCATCTATCTGCACTGTTGCTCAACAACACACACCCTTATTGCTCTCCGACCCCAGCTTTATTACTCACTGCTAGAAGCTGCATCCTGGCAGATGGAGAAAGTAGAGAGTAAGCAGCTGCTTCCTCTCTAGCGATTGGAGGAGAAGGGGCACCATATAATTATACTGTATGGTGCCCCTGCTCCTCCAATGGCTATGGTACCCTTGCTCCTCCGATCGCTAGAGAGCTAGCAGCTGCTGCTTCTTTACCTTCTGCCAGGATATATTATTCTTGCATAAGCTCCTACTTTTTGCTAATATGGGTGAATAATCACCTTTTCTTTAGCTACAACACAACGAGCCTGTGACCAAAAGGTATCCAGCATTTCCCCGGGGATATTTTAGAAAACGAATCAATGGAGAGTCTGCAATTAATCCCCCAAAGTCAAATGAGGCTGCAGAGTTGAGTCCTCCAATTGCCTAGCATCCCAAGCACCACATGTACAGAGCATAGGAAGGCAGTTTTTAAAAAGCAATCCAGAGAAGGCAGAGAAGAGGGACCTGAGAGAAGAATGCAGATATGTGAACAGACTTGAAAAACAAGAGTAAGCAGATTTGCTTAGCTTCTGGGGGTAAGATCAGAGTCAATATTCTATAATGGCACTCTAAGGAGCCAAGTGGCCTAGGAACGGCTAAATAGGGTGCATACAGTGCAATGCAATGCAACACAATCCATCCAATCTTGAATAAAAATAGCAATAGCACTTAGACTAATATACTGCTTTCTAGCCCTTTCTAAGCAGTTTACAGAGTTAGCATATGGCCCCAAACAATCTGGATCCTCGTTTTACCGACCTCAGAAGAATGGAAGGCTGAGTCAACCTTGAGCCAGTGTGACTCAAACCGCAGTCAGCAGAAGTAGCCTGCAGTACTGCATTCTAACCACTGCACTACCATGGCTCTTTGCCAGATGGAACTTTGCCACTTTCCTTGGCCCATGGCCATAAAACAGACTTTCTTGGGGAGGGTATTCTATAGACCGTTGCAACATATGATCAAAATTCAGATGCTTGACAATTGACTCATGTTTATGATGGTTGCAGTGTCCCAGGGTCACGTGATCACATTTTGCAACCTTCTGACAAGCAAAGTCAATGGGGAAGCCAGATTCACTTAACAACCATGTTACTAACTTAACAACTGCAGTGGTTCACTGAACAGCTGTTGGCAAGAGAGGTCACAAAATGGGTCAAAACTCACTTAACAAATGTCTCACTTTGCAACACAAGTTTTGGGCTCAGTTGTGCTCATAAATCGAGGATTATCTGTATTATTAATCTCACTTAACTTTGCTCTTTTTTTCTCTTTTTCCAAGAAAAAAAAATACAGGAGCACATCAATAGCTGAAACACATTAAATTTTAGCAGATGCCCTCAGGAATAGGCAGAATCCTTTACTAATTCAGAATCTTCCAAAAAAAAATGGAAGATGTTAATTATTTTTGCTATTCATGCTTTAAAGAAATGATGAGCTACCTGGGGTTTCTGAATACGCAGTTTGTTGATTATGTTTCAAGTGTGCTACATCAGTGTCGAATGCAAATCTAATGATGTGAAAAGGTGCCCAAGCAAATTACAGCCACAAGATGCACATTAAAATGCAAGCATTCATCAGTGGAAACAAACATCCAATTCTGATTTGTCAAAACAGCTTATGACTTATCTCTCTTCCCGAGACTAATTTTTCCATCGTTACTGAGCACTTCTCGCCAAGCTTAACTCTATCAATGCACCTAGTTCCTCTTCATATGTTACCTGCGTATGTTCGTGAAGTTGAATGGGGGACTTTTGGGGCTACATATTTAGAGTGTGTGAGAACTCAGGAAGTGGACTGAGTCCAAATCAAAGCAAATCAAGGAGAGAAGCAACCTAGAACCAAGGAAATGTTTCTTAACAGCGAGAACAATTAGCCAACAGAATGGCTTGCCTTCAGAAGTTGTGGGTGCTCACTGGAGGCATTCAAGAAAGAAAATGGACAAACCAATTGTCTGAAATGGTATAGGGCCTCCTGCTTGAGCAGAGGATAGAAGCAGAAGACCTCCAAGGTCCCTTCCAATTCTATTATTCTCTATCCTGTATTCAAATCAAGGTTTAAAGCCTTTTGAAGACCATCTAGAGATGAAATGCCAAAAGAACTAATTAGAGCAGAGCAGACAGAAGTTGGGAAGTTAACCTGACCGGGCATGAGTACAAACCCAGTTGGAGCCAATGCCAGAAGAGTAAGCATGGTGAAGGAAAATGACTCCTCTATTGTATCTACAGAGTACAATCTAGCAGTTGTTTTTTTTAAACTAACCCCCAAAATTGGCTATTAATGGCCTGTATTAGCGGAGCTATTTGCAGATAGATTCATTTGCATTAACGTGAAGTCAGAAGTTGGTCCAAAAGGATGCAAAAAAAAAAAAAAACCCCAACCCAACCCATTTTGCAATGTTATATTGGAAGAGTTTGAACCTGTTAATATTCAGGAAGTGGACTGTGTCCTTAATGAGTTGAGATATGTCACCCAAAGCCTGGGTCTTGTTTCATTTGATTTGTATGTGCCAACAGAAATTTATTGACTTCATCCCATTTCTGCAGCCCCCAATCTCCGACAAGTGACTTCGGGCAGTGAACAGAATAAGTGGTCCCACTTATTTCAGTTTGTTATCTATGGTTTCTGTGGGATGGGAATATGCCAATGTCCTGAGAGAGGGCCCTGCTCTGCCGTCTCCTTCATATCCAAACAGATAAAACACTTTTTAACTTTAAAATGTAGCCTTGCAATTATGCAGTGTGGCAGAATCTGTATTACAGAGCTGCCTAATTAACACGATATAACAGCTGGTGAATTATTTAAAGCAAAAAAAAAACCACAAAAGACTGCAGGAGGGCACTCAGTTGTTAAATTCCTCCAAGCTCCAGGTTTTATGGTTGAAAAATATTTTTTTAGGGAAAAGTGAGATGCTTTAAACTGAGGTAGTCATACACATTTTCCATACCTCTTAAATTACATGAGGAGACATGTCAGCAAGTGTTGGGGAGCCAGCAACAGGACCAATATCCAATGTCTTTCTTTAACCAAGTTGGTTTTTGGGCTTTTGTCCTTTCAGTTCCCTTTGTGCACATCTCACACTTTGCTCAGATAAATAAGACAGAGTTCTGCTGAAACCGCCGTGGCTCCTCACACGGAGAGGGAAGTTTAAATGGTTTGTTTTGTTTCTTAGTTTATGCAGGAGGAAACGGCTGAAACATTTACATAAATGTGGCTGAAGTCCATTTAGTTTAGGAATTATATTTGAGGAATAAAAAGGAAGCCCCAGAGCTTAGATTCAACCCCAAACTGTCAGTTGTTGATCCCAGCGGTAAAAATCTGCCCAAACTTAATAGCAGCAGGCATGATTTCAGCTGCAGGCTGGTTCCACTAATGAGCTTAGCAAAGTTTGAACACAACCGAATGAAAAATGTTGCTAGGAAGAACTGATGTAGTGAATGCAGTCAACCTAGCCCTCTTTGAAACTTGTCTGGGGAGAGAAGAGGAAGATTTCATAGAGAAGCTGTCAAGCTTCCCCTTTTGACCTTCCAGAAGGATATCAAAACCTAGCTTTGCTGGTTGGCCTGGAGCTCCAAGGAGGACACTCACCACTGGAGGTAGCTGATAGGGTAAGAAGACCTTATCACCACACAATGAATCATTGGATACAATGGATTAATTGTGCTTTCCACTTGACTTTATCCCCTTTGGTTAATCTCTTTGGCTGATCTGCTGAAGAGTATCTTTTCTTTCCCATGAGAAGTGTTGACCTTCCCTGCTCAAGGTGCTACCATAAGACAGACACAAGGGTGTGGGGGAAGCAGGAAGAGGAACTGAAGCAATAAGCATTCATTTTTATATTGGGAAATCAGATACCCTGCAAGCCATCTCAGGCTGCCAGGTTGAGACGTAAAGACTGGTCTGATAAGGGCTTCCCGTATCCTACAGATATTCTACAGATATTCACCACTATTGCAGGCTTCCAGAATGTAATGATTTAATGGATCACATGTCCCACACAGGATATGATATCATCACCTCAAGATACTTTCTTTAGGAACTTCCTGGAACTTCTGATTATATGGGTTGCATGCCTTTGCTTCATCAAGCAGGTTCTTCTCAAGTTCTTGTTGAGCTTATAAATACCAAATGTCAGTGTTACCATCTCCCACCAGATCTCGAAGCATCCCAGGAAGTGACAATCCAGCGCTTTCAACACAATCTAAGCAGATATGTAAGATCATTCATGAAGGCCAATAATGGTAATTCATTACTAATTCTACAAGTTGTCACAATAGCAATAGCACTTAGATTTATATACCGCTTCATACAGCCCAGGCTAAGCAGTTTACAGAATCAGCATATTGCCCCCAACAATCGGGGTCCTCATTTTACCAACCTCAGAAGGATGGAAGGCTGAGTCAACCTTGAGTCGGTGAGAATTGAACTGCTGGCAGTCGGCAGAGTTAGTCTGAAATTCTGCAGTCTAACCATTGCACCAGCATGGCACTTCCACTTCCAATGAAACTATTATTTGTATCATTATTTTTCCATATCTTGCTTTTTACCCTTAGAGTCTAAGCTAAAAATTAGTATGGGCAATTTCAACAGTGATTTAGAACTAACATGTTCTTCGACTCAGTGGTGCATTTTGTCAACTTCCATTTCAAAGAAACAAATGCCATATAAACTCTTCATTTTCCATTGTGTTGCTATTCATGGTAGACAGAAACACCTTTCTCACATTGTTGTTTGATAAAGCCAATTCTTCCCTCAATTACGAATATAAAAAAATATTTTTCTAGCTCACAACAACATTCCTTTCCCAACAGCGATTAGTTAGATATTTCTGTAACTGTTTCCCCAGAATAATCAGCCTGTAAAGGTTGTGCTAGCTGGGAGTTATAAAACTCCAGAGGGGTTCAGATTGGGTAAAATTCCTCTGAAGACAAATATTACAGTCTTCATTTCTGATTTCCCTATATCCAAGATTGAGAACTTGTTTGTATGATGCCTCTGTACATGACATTTCTATTTAGGGATCATGTTATAACACAATTTTTATTTTATGTTTGTTTAATCTATCTCAGAAAGCTCTTTCAGGGAGTACAAGTAAATTACTTCATGAGGCTATATGAAAGTCTTCTTCCTTAGTTTGTAAATAATCAATTTGCAACCTATCCACAGAGCTAACTGCTACATGCTTAGCTTCTAGCCCAGGGCACAGTGGCCACTATGAAAAACAGCACTGGGGACATACCCTTCTGTTAAGCAAAAATTATTGCCCATAGGTCCTGAAACATATTAATACAAAGTAAGTGTATATGTGTGTGCATGCACACATGCACACACATATGCACCTTCAAATCAGATTTTAATGACCCGGGGCAAGGCACAGAGGCAGCACAGTCAACTGATGATTCAAACTGCCCCTTTATCACTCCAACTTTCCCCCAAACACTCCCACATTGATGGCAAGTCCCAGAGCAAAGTGATCACACACCCACACACACCTTCAGCAGCCTCTGGCTGCAAGTAGTCCAGCATTGTGAGCACAATGGCTGCAAAGCAAGAAATCCAGCAGGGCAAGGGAATAAGCCAATGAGTCCAGGAAGCAAAGGAACAAGGCAATTAATCCAGGAAGCAAGAAATAAAGCAAGAAGTCCAGGAAACTCCAAACACCGGCAATGGCACACAACACTCCATGAATTCAGCATTTGTTCCTGGCAAATGCCCCTCCCCACAGCTTCTCCGTAAAGCTCAGTCCCTAGGTGTGCCTTGTGAAGAGGGGCAGGGTGCTCTCCTCCCAAGTCATCAGTCTGTGCTGTTCCCAACTTCTCTCCACTCTGTGCTCAGGGATCAGGGATCAGGAGGGAGTGCTCCTTGCTCATCACCTGAGCTCTGTCGTTCCTCATGTTCACTGCTTTCCCTCTCTTGGTCATCCTACCCCCATTCCTCCCTGCCTACAAACCATCCCAATCCTGACTCAGCCTGTTCCAGCACTTGGTATCCCCACATTCCTCCAAAGCCAATGATGCTTCTCCCTCAGTCTCCATTGGCTCCACCTCCAACTTGTCTTCCTCCACAGTGTCAAGAGTAGTTCCTGCATTTTCCTGGCAAGGTTTTTGGGAAGTGGTTTGTCACTGCCTCCTTCCTAGGGCTGTGAGAGACAGGCCCAATGTCACCTAGCAAGGCTAAGGCAGAACTAGAACTCATGTCATGGTCTACCAGCTTCTAACACCGTGCCTTAACCGCTGCACCGTTGGCTCCCTCGCTCTCTTGCACTCTGTCTTCAACCAAGCATTGTTAAGAGCTGAAGTCTGATCCTGTGCATCGGTGATAAGAGCAGCAAAATATTCTTCATCCAGGTCACATTTAGGGTGAGATTTTTCTTTATCCAGTGGTGGGATTCAGCCAGTATGGACCAGTTTGGGTGAACCAGTAGTTCGGGTAATCATTTGGCGCCGCCCACCTGCCCCTGCGCTATTCTGTCCAATATTTCCTTTGTTTGAAGCCCAGCTGATCGGAGCAGCAGCAGATTGCCATGCCTCAGCTGTTTTTACTCACCGGGGTAAAAGGTAAGTTTTCTTGCTATTTTGAAACGCACCCCCACGCGCAGCCAAACTGGTTGTTACCCTGGTTAAAATCCTATCACTGATTTTATTGTATGCTACCCAAAGATGTAAAATCAAGGTGGTTGAATGAATGAGTGAGTGGATAGATGGAAAGATAGAAAGATAAAAAGACATGAGAGAGAGAGAGAGAGAGAGAGAGAGGGAGGGAGGGAGGGAGGGAGAGAGAGAGAGAGAGAGAGAGAGAGAGAGAGAGTCCCACCCTACTAGGAAAAGACATCACTAGCACCTGAATGGAAAGACATAGTCACTTCAGAATGTAGTTAGAAGATATTCAAGCCTCACGTGCAAAATTCCATACAGCAATACTCAGTGGAGTTTTCAGGGTCCCTAATGAAAGTCATATTGCTACTGCAGAGCCTAAATTATTGCCCCCTTCACTTAAGGCAAAGGTTTTCATAATTTAGCCAAATTAAAAAGAAAAAAGCTACCATTAAAATAGAGGGAAATGTGTCGATGTGTCCATGTAAAGACATAATCAGATATAGAACAGTAAGTTAATACCACGTATATCCTAATGGTTTTGCTAAGCAAAGTTAGCTTTCTGATCAAAGACCAAGAACTTGGGGGCAAAAGGATCTATATCCATAAGAGCTGGAAATTCTGAAGAATAATAATAATAATAATAATAATAATAATAATAATAATAATAATAATAATAATAATAATAATAATAATAATAATTTTCTCATGTTCTAGATCTTTTAGAGGAATATGAAATCCTCCATTATCATCACCAATAAAGAGTGTGGCTGAAACTTTTTAGCCCGTTTAAGCCATTGGGAGGGAATTTCTAAAGTAAGGAGGGGAGTAGGAAGTCTCAAAAAAATTGAAAAATAGTGACCCAAACCACACCACTCTTAATTACATTGCTGTTAAATTACAGCAATATGATCTTGGAATTATGTGTAATGCAAGCTAAATAACTACTCCAGGGTCACTAGTGCATGTATTACGATCAGTGTATTTCTTAAACCCTGTGTTTAATGTACTTGTAATATTTCTTTATAGGCCCCCATTTTGCTATTGGGAGAAACTCTGGGCAGCTTACAATGCAATGCAATGCAATACAACGCAAAACTACCGGTAATATGCAACATTCTTCAACAAACGAATGCCAAGATGGCAGACTGGGTCCAGGTTTATAACACCATGCTAGGCCAAGATGTAATAAAATTCAAAAGTAAGTTAGAAAGAAATATTTTACAGAAAGGAGAGCAGAAGCTTGGAACCAACTTCCAGCGGAGATAGTAGGTCAATCATTAGTAATGGATTTTAAACATGGCTGGGTTGAACACGTGTTCATCTGACAAAAAAAAAAATTATTATTATTATTATTATTATTATTATTATTATTATTATTATTATTATTATTGTTATTGTTACTGTTACTGTTACTGTTACTGTTACTGATGTTGATGTTGATGTTGATGTTGATGTTGATGTTGATGTTGATGTTATAAATTGATTAATTAAAAAGAAAACAACAACAAAAAACTCAAAGGGCAGAGACGATGGACCACTAGGTCATTTTCTTACCTCAGTTTTCTATGTTTCTACATTTCTTAATATGACATAATCATTGTGGTTTTTATACATGGCTTATAGTTCATCTGCATACCTACCATGAGCTGCAGTGGTGCAGTGGTTAGAATGCAGTACTGCAGGCTACTTCTTCTGCCTCCCAGCTGCTTGCAATTTGGCAGTTCAAATCCCATCAGGCTCAAGGTTGACTCAGCCTTCCATCCTTCTGAGGTGGGTAAAATGAGGACCCAAATTGTTGGGGGCAATATGGTGACTGTAAACCACTTAGCGTAGGCTATAAAGCACTGTAAAGCAGTATATAAATCTATTGCTACCTTCTTTTCTTCTTTCGTTAGCTCTTGTTTTCTTATCAGGACCTGAATGCATTATTCATAACAATACACCCTTTTCCGGATTTCCTCCATAACAGTAACCTTGTAAAGAAGATTGGCTGAAAGCAGATGACTGGCCCAGAGTCCTACACACACAGAGAAGGCAAAAACAACAACAACAACATAAATGTTTGCGGTCTTTACTAGAATATTTTCAGTTATGAGCAGAGATGGAATCTCAGTCAGGGAAGGAAGAAGATTGGGAAAAAATAGCTGTGGAAAGCAATTTTTTCCTTAATCATCTTTGTTCCAAAGTGTTAGGGTATGTAGAGGACACAAATAGTATGCCTGCTGGGATGCACAGGTGCTAATTACCCTGGCAATGTAGGAACTGAACTGAGATCTATGTGACCGGGTTAACCCCATGGTGGTGGGGGGAAACATTAAGTCAGAGACATGTTGATGCCAGTAAAACCTGTGGCCAGTGCTCTTGACTCACCTTGACAAGTTGGGCTCTCCAGAAGGGTTTTTATTCTGCTCCACCTGTTCTAAATCTGTTTTTCAGGAGTTAAGGGGTGATTTATTGCTTAATTAGGCAGTAAGAACATCATAAAAATAAACGTGTAGATTTCTATTGAGATTTTGCAGAAGCTCCAAATCATGTTTTAATTGGAAAAGGAAACATTATGGTAGCCCTCCCAGAGACACGTTCATACAGACCTATCACTCTACGCTAAGTCTCCTGGGCAAATGGTTAATGAAAAGACATCACCGGCTGGTTCGGTTGGAACCACAGTTTGTTTCAAGAGGAAACATGCATTTTAAAATACAAAATGCCTATCAGGCAGAAGTTTCAAACTTGAAAAAGCAAAGGACTCCTGCTAATGAAGATTTGTATTGACAGTGTGTACACTTCATTATAAATTTAAGTGTGCATTCAGCTACCTTGTTACAGCACAAGCACAGCAAGAGGAAATCCTTCTCTCTCATGTGCACACATGCATGAGGACTTCTGTCAGAGCAGAAACTGATTCAAATTCCTGGTATCCTGCAAACAAATTAAAAAGCTCTGCTGAGATGAAGCCCCATTTTTGGCTTCTGACTCTTACAAAAAAAAATAAAAAAAATTGCCATCATTTTCCCAAAAGACGCTGAATCATTTTACTCCAGGATGTGAACAATAGGGTAATCAGGAAAATATCTTAATCCATTTAGAAAGAGGGCTGTGGATCTTTTCTTTTCTTTTTCTTTTTTTTGAAAGTTTTATTTGGGTTTTCACAAAAACAAAATACAAATAAAACATCTTTTTTGAAAATAGCATGGTCCCAGGTTATCACTTCTTCATACAGACACCAAACTCAATTTCATGCTCATTTTTATATTCTATTCCATATCTTATTACCGTTTTATATTTTCTACATAGTTTTTCCCCTCTTTTAATTTTCTCAACTTTATTTTAATTATCTCGTCTCAATCAAATCATTATATTTATACTTTTGTCTGTCCTGTTTCAATTTCATATTTTCTTTTCTTATTAAACAATTTTTTCCCTGTAGTTACCAATTGGAGTATGACACCTTTATATCTTTTAATTTTATCCATTCAAACTCTTATTTAAGCTTCAATGTATACCTTTAAGATTATAGCATTCAATATAATACATAACTTCCAATCGAATTCTGCTTGGTATATTCTTAAAATACACACTATATTCTTAAAAGATTATATATATATATATATATATATATATATATATATATATATATATATATATATATATATATATATATATATATATATTCTTTTTAAGAAATATAATGTAAATAAAGCACACATTCCATTCCAATTCAATTCTATCATTAATATTCATTAAAATCTTAACATCTTTAACATTTCTTTTCAAATAAATATCATACTTCCTTGGGAACACGTTATAAACTTTCCATAGTTAATTCTTTCTTTTCCATATTTCTCACTTATATTTTTCTAAATCATTACTAATAATTAAAAATGTTCCCATTTAATTCTCTCAATCATTTTAATTCATTTATTTATTACCAAACATTCAACTACATTACAGTAAATATTTTATCCATCATTTTAATCATATTTTCTAAAATTATTTCTGTTTATAATATAACAATGCTATCTTATGTACCTTTGCAGAATCCCTTTTGCAATTTAATTTTCACCCATTATCTCTAAACAAGCTTATGGTTACAATCCTTATATCTTTTCCCTGTTTCTCCATTTCTTGTTTATGTCTTTTACAACTTCTTTTCCTTGCCTTCTTCCCCCTCTTCTTCTCCCTCCCCTTTTTACCGCCTCATCTCTCTACTTCTAACTCTCTCATCTGTAATCCCCTCTTCTGTTGCTTTCTAATATTATACTTATCTTTCAAATTCTTCTTCTTCTTTTTGGTTGTTTTTTCTAGTCTTAAACCTTTCACTCTCTTTCCCCCCCCCCTTTTTTTCCCCCCCACTTAAAATTATTTGATCATTAAAGATGGCTTCTTCTTTGTCCCAATCTTCTTGTTCTGCAAGCATTTCTTGTTGTTTCTCATAGTTCCAAATCTCCATTTCTAAGAATTGAAATACGAAGCCAAAAGAACTTCTCCCTTCTTGTGCATCTTCTTTCCATTTTTTAAGTTCCATTTTCAGTTCTTCTAAGAGTGATACTATTTTAAAGACTTTAAACAACCACCCGATTAATTTTAGTCATCTAGATGCAAAAACCAAAAATCACCAAGTAATCCAAGGCTGTTTCTTTCTGCTTCTTTTTTCCACTTTCTCTTCCTGGGGTTCTATTATTTTGTTACCAAGTTTCAATTAAGATGTATCTTTGAGGAATCTTGTTAAAATTTCACTGTAAGTTCCTTTTAGTTACAGTTCCATTCCTTAGTTCCAGGCAGTCTCCTCCATTTTTCCAGATCCTGCCCTTCTATTCTTTTTTTTTATCCTTTCCTGCTTTTAAAAACTTTTAAATATCCAGAAATCTTTATTATCCCTTTGACTTTTATTTTCAGCTTAGATGCCTATTAATGTCAAAGTGGATTTTTTCCAATTTCTTGCTTAAGTCTCTTAGCTGTCAGTATAAGGAAGGGAAGAAAAAAAAACCTAATCCTTTCCCTTCTCTCTCTCCTTCGCAGCTTCAAAATCTTCTTTGGGAATAATGTTATTAAATTTAAATTCCAGGGTACCTTATTTGTTGCTTTTGCTGTTTGACCCAGTCAACCAAAACTTTCTCTTCTTATCTTCCTCCTGCACATTCTTTTCTGGTTGAGTTCTTCTTTGTGGTGGCCATTTCTGACCACCGCTACAACCGCCTTCGGGAAAGGGAGTAATGGCCAGCTGGGGAGGAGAGATGCGGCTCTCCTCAACCCTGCTGGCAGTCTCCCCACTCTTCACCACCTCTATGGTGTGGCTTAGCCCCGAAACCAGCTGGCTCAGGGCACTCCAGCAGTGAGCACGGATCGAAGCCTCACAGAGACGAGGTTTCAGTCTGTAGCCAAAGAAGCTCAAACCGGAAGTCGGCTGTGGATCTTTTCAAAATCCCAGCCATGCTAAAAAAAAAAGGAAGAAAAGGAAGCAGTATGTGACTATTCTTAAATACTGATAAATATGTAAATATTGCCGTCTTCCAGCACACAGATGAGTCTGAAAAATATTTAAAAGGACCTTTTCAAAGCTTCATATTAAGGACTTTCTTCCCATAAGAAAATATATCCTTCAAAACATTAAATGTCAGAAAATGGGAATGGGGGGGGGTGCTTTTTTTTTTTTACCTGAAACAGCAACAGAACAGTTAAAGAGAAATAACATCTTTACAGAAATTAATTTCTGCATTGGGCACTGGATTTAAGTAAAGATCTCAAAGCCTGTACAGTGAATCTTGGAAAAAAGGTGGAAGAGCATGGGGTAGATGGATGCCTCTCTCCCTTTTAGCAGACATTAAGTAAATAATGATTATTACAGCCAAAAGCCCAATTAAGGTACAGAATAATTGTGGAGACTTCTCCTACCAGTTTTTTTTTTTTCATGTTCAACTGGTGACTCATAGACATGTCCAGATTGTGGTCTTGGCAACAAGATAGCAATAGCACTTAGACTTTATAGTGCTTTACAGCCCTCTCTAAATGGTTTACAGAGTCAGCCTATTGCCCCCAACAATCTGGATCCTCATTTTATCAGCCTTGGATTGAAGGCTGAGTCAACCTTGAGCCTGGTGAGATTCGAACTGCCAAATTGCAGTCAGATGGCAGTCAGCAGAAGTAGCCTGCTATTGGCTCCTCTTAGGATACTTTTCCAGCTTCCAGGACTTCCCTAAAACCAAGGGGTGTCCCTGACTCTTCATCCAAGCATCCATCAGTTCTGTCCCTGCTTAACTTTTTGAGACAGGGTCACCATGATCTAAATAGGTTGGTCTTAGTGGTTAAAGGGCCAGGCTAGAAACTGGGAGACTGTGAATTCTAGTCCTGCCTTAGCTGGGTGGGTGACCTTGGGCCAGTCACTCTCTCTCTCTCAGACCAACTCACTTCAGAGTTTGTTGTTGTAGGGAAAATAACAAAGGAAGATGTGTTGAATATGTTCGCTACCTTGAGTTATTTGTAAAAAAAATAAAAGTGGGATACAAATAAATAATCCAATAAACATTACTGAATGGTCTGGAGCCAAACTAATCACTCAATGCTATGCATCTGTAATCAGAAATAAGTGTCTATGTAAGATTACAAAACAGATGTTATATGGATCATGATTAACATTAACTGTAATTCACAGGTTGCAGTTCTGTCCATGCTTGCCAGGACTACTCAACTCATTAGGATTCAGCTGGCGTTTTCTACACTTCTGTTCCAGCAGTTCTGCATACATCCTGACACCATCCCAGCACTTGGGATCTCCCAGTGTCTACAGCTCCCAGTGTCTCCCAGTGTCTCCCAGTGTCTACAGCTCCCAGTGTCTATTCTTTCAAAGCCTAACCAAAGGCAAACTCTTAGCTAGAGCATTCGACTTTGTTTTCTTCTTCCATTCCTTTTGCTTTGCTTTGTTTACCATCTTGTCTGATCAAGAAGACATGAACATCTATAGATTATCTGATGGCCTCAAGTAGCCATCATAACATTATTGCCCTAAATATAGCCTTTTAGAATTTCAATACGTTGCCCTTGATTTTTTTTTTAAATTGAAAATATATATATTTTTGTCAATACAAATGACCTCAGAATCAAGATCACATGAAGTGTTAATACCACTTTATAAGGCCTTGGTAAGGCACACGTGGAATACTGCATTCAGTTTTGGTCACCATGATGTAAAAAAAGATGTTGAGACTCTAGAAAAAGTGCAGAGAAGAGCAACAAATATGATTAGGGGATTGGAGGCAAAAACATATGAAGAATGGTTGCAGGAACTGGTTTAATGAAAAGAAAGACTAGGGGAGACATGATAGCAGTGTTCCAATATCTCAGGGGCTGCTACAAAGAAGAGAGAGTCAAGCTATTCTCCAAAGCAATGTATGGAAACTAATCAAGGAGAGAAGCAACTTAGAACTAAGGAGAAATTTCCTGATAGTTAGAACAATTAATCAGTGGAACAACTTGCCTCCAGAAGTTGTGAGTGCTCCAACACTGGAAGTTTTTAAGAAGAGATTGGACCACCATTTGTCTGAAATGGTATAGGGTTTCCTGCCTAAGCAGGGAGGTGGACTAGAAGACCTCCAAGGTCCCTTCCAACTCTGTTATTCTATTCTATTTAGTTAGAAATCTTTAAATCAAGATAGAGCAGAGGTGTCAAACTCAAGGCCTGTGGGCCAGATCCAGCCAGATTTGGCCCATGGAGCCACCCTGGAAACAGCAAAGGACATGCCCACAGCACCTCGGCTCAGCCCAGGCCAACTGGATGCTGATCTACAACCCGGTGGCAGCCATCCGGGCCAGAAAGGAGGTAGGAGCTGCTCTCTCACATGCACAGGCCTTATTGTTTGAGTGCAGGAACGAAGCCTTCAGCTGAACAAGGAGGCACCATGGGGCCAGCCCTTCACACTCGCATCCAGCCTGCTGGAGCTCGCCATGCCAGGGGAGAAATGAGAGATCCTGTTGTCCTGCAGAGTCCGCCATCGCTTGAGCAGGGAGGATGAGGAGGAGAAGAGCAGTGACGCTTTGTGGCCCTCAACAAAATTTTGCTTGACAGCCCTGAGATAGAGCATCTTCTAACCCTCAAACTGGGTCACTAAATAAACAAACAAACAAACAAACAAACAAACAAATAAATAAATAATCCCAGAACCCTCTATGGATATTTTTTTTTCATAGATTTGTTCATCCCTAAACCGGAATAACATAAACATGTATTCTAAAGCTATCCTGGCTGGAGAATTCTGGGAATTGAAAACCACAAGTCTTAAAGTTGCCAAGTTTGGAGACCTCTGTTCCAAAGCAATGACTCCATATTGGTGGGTAGGGAGAGGATACATCCAGTGGTGGGATTCAAATTTGTTTACTACTGGTTCTGTGGGCGTGGCTTGGTGGGCATGGCAGGGGAAGGGCGCTGTAAAGTCTCCAGTCAGAGGTGGTATTTGCCGGTTCTCCAAACTACTAAAAATTTCCACTATCGGTTCTCCAGAACTGGTCAGAACCTGCTGAATACCACCTCTGGATACATCCCCTACTTTGAAAAACACTATCCAATAATGCCAGTGGTGGGATTTAATTTTTTTTACTACCAATTCTGTGATTACATGGCTTTGTGGGCATGACAGGGGAAGGATAATGTAAAATCCCCATTCCTTCCCCACCCTACTAACCTGCTTTCCAGCTCCATTCTCCTGTGCAAGGCAACAAAAGAAGACCCAGCCAAGCAGCTGGGATTCAGGAGGCAGAGAAGAGATGCGGGCGGGGCCAGTCAGAGGTGGTATTTGCCAGTTCTCTAAACTACTCAAAATTTCCCCTACTGGTTCTCCAGAACTGGTCCGAACCTACTGAATACCACCTCTGAATAATGCCTAACAATATTTTAAGTTGAATGTTTAAATGTCTATTTCTAAAGTTTTGTTATTCTTTGCTAATTCCTAGTACTGAAGAAACGTGCATTAATTAACATCATCACCAAGGGAGCAAAATTTCCTAAAGTACTCATCACTCATTGGTAGTTGGCATTGTAATAGACTTGATATTTATAGCTTATATGCTTTCCCTCTGTGCTATTCTATCCACTTGTGCTAAAAATAAATCCATCATAAAGGCCTGTCTTCCTACACTTATGACAACTCTCAGTGATGTTTCTGCTTTGCTGTTTCTGATTTCAGCAACTAAGTGCAAACATCTGATTGAATGTTTCTTGTCCAGGTGTTGGATTGGCCCTGTTCCCATAATGCAGTAACATATTTTTCAGCAGCGTCTATACCAGAGGTGGTATTCAGCAGGTTCTGACCAGTTCTGGAGAACCAGTAGCGGAAATTTTGAGTACTTTGGAGAACCAGCAAATACCACCTCTGACTAAAGATTTTACAGTATCCTTCCCCTGCCATGCCCACCAAGCCATGCCCACAGAACCGGTAGTAAAAAAATTTGAATCCCACGACTGGTCCATACCTTTGAACAGAACTGTGATAGAAGGATAATATCATTACTAGTAAAATCCGCTGCTGCATTCAAGCACGTCCTCATTGCTATATTATATTGCCTTGCCTGAATAATATTATTTGACTGAACAGTGGAATATTTATCGTAGGTTTAAAACAAGAAAGGGAAACCTAGTTTAGTGTCTTACTTATTATCTATATTTATTGGAAGATGAAACACTTTTGAGAGCAAGATAAAAATCAGTATTTCTAATTCTCCTCCACATTATGAATGTGAACTGCAAGTTTATCTCAGTTATCTTTCTGGAAAGCAGCTATGTGTCAAATACAAAATCTCCCACTGTCAGATGCTAAATACATGTCAGGATGAAAGCTGAAATTAATTCATCCCATATGTTTTCCTTAAAGACCTTCAATTTTGATAGTGAATATTATATAGGTAGTGGTTAGAAATATAGATATTCCGTGGTTAGGCAACAATTAACATTGACATTCATATCCCCAATTTTTTTTACAATAGGGGAAAAACCTCATTTGTCAATATAGCATGTAACAACTTTGTCAGGATTTAATCACATTCGATACATAACAGTCTCGACATGTGTTATTGGACAAATTAATAAATCACTAGACATGATAATGTTTAACAGCTGAAATTTCATTTTCAATTGTTTTGTCAGGGAGCAAATGCCAGACAATATTTGATAGGCAGCATCACCATCAGGCATTGAGATAGCAACTAATGTGGTGTGGTGGTGAAGGAATTAGGACAGGAAAAATCCAGGTTAACATTCACTTTCAGGCATGGAAACTCACTAGATTTGGGCCAGTTTTTTTCTTGCAACCTAAACTAGCTTGCCAGGTTGCTATGATCAAACACTGAAGGTGAGAGCTCTGAAAGGAAAGGTGAATATGAGTGGTCCTTGGCATCAAACCACAATTAGGACTAGAAAATTTGTCAATAGGCAGTATGGTTGTTAACTGAAGCATCATGTGACCATACCTGATTTTACAGCCTTTTTTGCTGTCAACTAAGACATCATATGACAGTCAGAAAACATGGCAGTCAGAAGATGTGATGAAAATTCTTTCTTTCTTTTTTTAATTATAATTTTTTATATATTTTTTTAAAGTTTTTATTGGTTTTTAAAAATAAACATAAACAAACAAAACATAAAAACGTCAAGCCATCTTCCATATGTATACATACAGTGTGCTGGTTGGTTTACAAATTGTTTTGTGCTTCCATTTCGTAGTCTTCAATTACAATTACATTGCATATAATCTTGTATTTTCAATCAAAAATTAAATACCTTAGTATCATTATTAATTAATCATTTGACTATACTTTTATACATTCATGTTTTACAAGATAATCATAATTTACTTAGTTTGTTTTATAACAGTTCATATTATCGTCCCAAATCTATCCTAAAATCATTTTGTAGATATAATAAGAAAGAAGTACATCTTTATATATTTATTATTTTTTTAAAAGTCTACATATTTCATTACTGTATTTTATTGTCTAACCATTGATAGAATAGATCCCAAATTTTATAAAATTGTTTATCCTCTTGTTCTCTAATTTCAAATGTCAATCTATTCATTTCAGCACATTCCAATATTTTCTTAATGATTTCCTCCTGTGATGGTGTTTTCTCATTTTTCCAGTTTTTGGCAAATACAATCCTAGCCGCTGTTAATACATTTACAATCAGATATTTCAAGTCTTTACTATATATTTCAGGTAAAATTCCCAATAAAAATATCTCTGGTTTCAAGTCTATATGCTTTTTTGTCATTTTTTCCAATACTGGATTTTAGTCCAGTATTTTTTAGCATCCGCACAAGTCCACCACATATGGTAATGTGAGCCAGGTGTCTGATGACATTTCCAACATTTTTTTGGATTTATTTTTGAACATTCTTGCTATTCTTGTCAGGGGAAAATGCCACCTGTAAAACATCTTATACAAATTTTCTTTATATGCTGTTGACATTGTCATTTTATAATTTTGAGACCACAATTTTTGCCATTTCTCTAGATCAATCCCATATCCAAAATTCTTCCCCCAAACAATCATAGTTTCTTTAACTTCTTGTTCTTCTAATTTAATTTCTAATAAATATCCATACAATTTTTTAATCACCTTTTCATCAGTACCTGTCAAAATCTTATCTAAATCAGTCAGTTTATCATAGAAACCTTCTGTTTTAGAAACTTTGTCATACCTTGAATGTATTTGCGCATATGAAAACCAATTCATCTTTATACCTTGTTCCTCTAGTTTTGTATAGATTTGAGTTCACCCTTTTCATTCAATATTTCACCATATCTAACTGTTTGTTCCTTTTTGTATATTATAGGAAAAGAAAATGCTTCAATAGTCTATAGCCAGACTGGAATTTTCAAATAACATTGTCTTTTAATCATCTCCCAGTTTAACCACAGAGAGTCCCGTATATAATGTCTTCTAAAATACCCCTGTGTTTTAGTTCCTTTATACCATAAAAAAGCATGCCACCCCAACAACAGATCATGTCCTTCTAATGTCAACAATCTAATATTTCTTAGTGTTATCCATTCCTTAACCCACATCAGATTTGTAGCTTGATAATACAACTCCCAATTAGGCAAACCAAATCCTCCTCTAATTCTAGCATCTTGCAAAAGTTTAAACTTTATTCTCGCTTTCTTACCTTGCCATATATATTTCAACACAATTTTATTTAAATCTTCAAAGTAATCTTTTCCAAGCCTAATTGGAATTGTTTGAAACAAATATAAAATTCTGAGTAATATATTCATCTTGATTGTCGAAATTCTCCCTATTAGTGACAGTTGTAAATTTTCCCATTTCGCCAGATCTAGCGCTATCTGCTGTTTAAGTTTGATATAATTATTCTCTTTTAGTGTACTACATCTTGCTGTCAAATATATCCCCAAGTACTTGATCTTATTCGTGATCTGTTAATTGCAATATTTTCCTTGGTTCTTTCTCCTTTCTCAGTTTGTATGCTAGCCATCTACCTGGTTTGTTTGCGTCTTCAAAGTAGTTCTGTTTAGCACCTCTAATTTTCTGTGCTAATTCTTCTTTTTCTATTTGACCCATTTTATGTTTAACTATATCCATTTTTAGCTCGATGTCCTTTTTCTGTGGCATTTTCTGTAGCTCTTTTTCAAATCTTTTATACTCATCCTCTAACGCCTTAGAGGCTAATCTTTTCATAGTATTTCTTTTCCTTGTATAGTCTATTATCAAGCCTCTGGCATATGCCTTCATTGTATCCCATACATTCTGAATTGATGTATCTTCTTTTTTGTTTTCTCTAAAAAAAAAGCCAATTCTTTCTCCATCCACTGTGTGAAGTCTTTTTCCTTTAAAATAGTATTATTTAACATCCATCTAGATCTTCTTTTTTGTCCTTTCCATTTAATTGTCATTGGATTGTGATCTGCCCAAGTACTTGTTTCAATATTTATTTCTTGAATATTAGTTATTAATTCTGTTGACATCCATATCATATCTATTCTGGACCATGATAAGTGTCTATTTGAATAGAAGGTGTATTGTTTAGTTTTAGCATTTCTTTCTCTCCATGTATCTTTTAAGTTTATTTCATCTACCATTTAAAAAAAAGATTTAGGGAGAGTCTTTCTGTTTTGCTTTATTGTTTTCTGTGCTGTATAGTCCAATTTATTGTCTACAATTCCATTAAAATCTCCCATCATAACTATATTAGCATAGCCCAGTTCAATTATTTTCATATGTAATTTTTTGTAGAATTCTTCTTGTTTGTCATTCAGGGCATAGATTGCAATCAGGAGTGTTTTCATATTATTGTCCATTATTTCCACCATTAGTATTCTTCTGTCATCATTGGTATAAATCAATTTTGCTGGGATGGTCTCTTTAATATATAAAACCGCTCCTCTTTTCTTACATTGTGTCAAGGAAGTAAATATTTTCCCTAGTTTTGGCTGTATCAACAATTGTTCATAGTTTTTTAATATGTACTTCTTGTAGAAAATTATATCAAATTTTAATTTCTCTAATTTATGAAAGGTTTTCCTTCTTTCAACGACTGAGTTAAGTCCATTTATATTGATTGTAATCAGTTTTTTCTCTTCCATGGTTATATTTTGTAGTTAGGTTTAGCAGCTCTCATAGATCTTAGTTCACGTTGTTCTTTGGCTTCCACCTTTCCACCTACTGCACCTTCTTCTTTTTCAATCGCCATTTGGCAGTCCTCTTGGAATTCAATTAATGAGATTTCTTTTTCTGCCTCTTCCTCTTTCCCTCCAAAAAATTCTGTATAAAATAATTCCGCTTTCTCAATTGAGTCAATTCTATGTCTCTGTTCTTGCCATGTGAACATTAAACCTTCTGGAATCAGCCATCTGTAATTCACCTCTTTTTAAAGTAGCATTTTAGTCAGGAATCGGTATTCTCTTCTCATCTCTCTCACTCTTCTGGGTATTTGTTTCAAGACCACAATGTCCTTGTCTTTATATTTCAATGTTTTCTCTTTTGCCACTTGCAATATTTGCATTTTAATTGCTTTCTTTGTAAATCTAATGTGAACTTCTCTTGGTAAGCTATTTCTCATCGCATATCTTGTGAAAACTCGATAAACCTCATCTATTCCATCCATCATCTTCTCTTGAGTTATTTCCAAAGCTTCAGCCAGTATTTCTATCATTATCTCAGCTAAGTTTTGTCCTTTTTCTTCCTCTACGTTTTGGAATCTAAGATAGAATTCTGATCTATCCATCTCCCATCTCAACATACCACTTTTATCTTGTTCAACCACCATTAATCTATTATCAATATCTCCAATCTTCTTGTCTCTTTGTTTATCTTCTTGTTCAATTTTTTGGAATCTCTCATCATACTTCAACATCATTTGTTGGATGTTCTCCACTTTTTCATCGGTTTTCCCTGTTCTTTATTCAATGTTCTCTGTTCTCTGTTCAATGTTCTCTGTTTTTGGTTCAATGTTCTCTATTCTCTTTTCAATATTCTCTGATCTTGCTTGAATATTTTGAATTCCTTGCATAATCATCTGCAGAGTCACTTTTTCTTGTTCTTTTTCTTGCTTTAATATTGTCTGTATTGAATGTTGTCCTCCAGATGGTGGAGAGGAAGAAGTAGAAGTTGAAGAACCAGGATCTGTAAGTTTCCTACTCATTTTAAGCAATTCAAAATCTTCAGGTTCTTCTAAACCTTAATCCAATTGTGAAGTAACCAATCATAGTTCGAAATAAAAATAGTAGAAAAAAGAAGCCAAATAGTAATGATAAAAAAAGAAGAAGAAAAAAGGGGAGGACATAATTTCTTCAGGTTCTTGTATTCCTTAATCCAATCAGTAGTTAGATGAAGAAAAAGGCTTGGAAAAAAAAAGGAAAAGAAAGGAAAAATTCTTCAGGTTCTTCAACACCTTAATCCAATTGAGAGGTCTCAAATAGAAAAGAGTGCATAAAAATAAACCAGAATGGTAGATGAAAAAACAAAAATACCAGGAAAGGAGAAAAAAAGGCTATTCCCTTAAAAAAAAAGGAAACATTAATACGAAAGCTTTCCCTTTAAAATAAAAAGCAAGCGTAGAGATTGGACTTCCAAAGAAAAAAAAAGAAAAACAAAGACAAGCTCCAACAAAGCCAAAAATCCAAATAGCTATTGCAAAAAAAAGATAAAATGAAATAAAATAAAGCTGGTGAGGAGGGATAGCACAACTTAGAAAAAGTAAAAAGAGCACACTGCACTTTGTTTAATTATCCAAGGTTCTTATTATAACTCTCTTCTCCAAAAACTTATCACCTTTTTTCCCCCTAGGTTTCAACACCAGACTCCAGCTGTTGATAGAAACCCAGAAGAGCACCTGCAATAATACTCTCCCATGCTCTTCCCTCTATCTTATCAAATAGCAATGTCCTTGAAAAAAAGTCTCAGTTCTTTCTTTCTCAGCTTTGTCTGGTCACAGGAGAAATAGAATATTTCCAAGCCTCTAGTTGGCAGTGTTACAAAGTTTCTTTGTGATGAAAATTCTTTAATTTCATAACATATAGACAGATGTAACCATAGTTTCAATTGGGGAAATGTGACAGTCCTAAGGCCAAGTCCCAAAATTGAGTTTCTAGAAGCCTGGCACTCTGACAAATCACCCATCAATAGACACGTAGACATTAACAACATCTATAGACTATGCAAAAGAGACAATCAACCAGCTTAAAAGAGAACAAAAAGACTCCAGCACCTCTCCCTCAGCAATCAGCACCCAGATCAGCATACTCTAACTCCAAGGTTAACTTCAGACTAACAATCAAGTAAACAACACTGCCAAAGAACCATCAGTAAACAGCCCAACCAAAGAATCTCTAAGACCGCCCCCAGCCACACAGACAGGCAAATCACCAAAATACAAACTGACAGCAAACAGCACTCCTTACCAGCACTGATGATAGCAATAGCTTTTTAGATTTATATACCGCTTTATAGTGCTTTCCAGCCCTCTCTAAGCAGTTTTACAGAGTCAGCATATCACCCCACACAATCTGGGTCCTCATTTTACCCACCTTGAAAGGATGGAAGGCTGAGTCAACCTTGAGCCTGGTGAGATTTGAACTCCAAATTGTAGGCAGCCCTCAGTCAGCAGAAGTAGCCTGCAGTACTGCATTCTAACTACTGAGCCACCGCAGCTCATGATGTTACCAAGTTAGGGTAATGAAACACCTGCAAAAAGCTCAGAGAGCACCCAGGACCCCTCAAGACATCATATGGTCATCATCTGCAACCTTTCCTGCCAGGCTTCCTCATCTGACTCAGCTTGTCAGAAGCCAATTGAGAAGGTCTCAAATGGCAATTAAATGATAACCTGGAATGGAATAATTGTAAACACAGGCTAGTTGCCAAGCTCCTGAATTGCAAGCAGCTAACAACTGCTGTGGGAAGACAAGTCATAAGCAGTGGTGCGATTCAACCGGTGTAACAACCAGTTCGGTGTTTGCGTGCTTTGCGTATGCACCAAATGCGTGCTTCATGTGTGTACACACCATTTTTAAAAGCTCATTTTCAGCTATAATACTTACCTTCTACTGCAGCCCGGTGAGTAAAACAGCTGAGGCACAGCAAAACTGCTCTGCCGCGTGAATCAGCTGTGTTCCAAAACAAGGAAATAAAACACAGGAAAGAGCAGGGGCGAGTGGACGGGGCCAAATGATCACCAGAACTACCAGTTCACATGAACCAGTCTGAACCAGTAGAATCCCACCCCTGGTCATAAGTCACTTTTTTCCGCGCTGTCATATCTTTAAACAGTCATTAAATGAATGGTCAAGGTCTATTTGTATCTAACAAATGGATGACTAATATGACGGTGAGCGGAACTACATATTGCCTGCCACAAACAAACTATCTATGGAAAGTCTCTGATTTTGCCCAGTGATGCAGATCTTCCCAACCCAGTTATTATTTTCTTTTCTTTTTAATTTGGACCATGTGTCCCCATTTGAAATCTTTTGCAAGGATGTTAGAAAAATTGTTAGATTTGGAAAGTTTAATTTTTTAAAAATATTATTTTGTTTTGATCTTGGAAATGAACAATGCAGGTATTACAACTTTTACCTGATTTTTCTGCCCACTCCTTTCGTTTGTTCTGGCTACCTGGGTCAGGAAGGGCATCTTGATAAAACAGCAAAAGTTTTCAGAGAAGACTTGCTATTATAAAAGACAATTTTGTGTCTTTCAAAACAACACAGGAATGTTCGGGAGAAAATGTTTTTTAGCTCTCTGACCCAATTACCTGCTTTTTCCTGCTTGCAGCTTCCTTGAAACAGGACAAAATACAATAAATCTGCAGGGGATAAAATATCATATACCTAATGTACTCATACCTTTTTCCCCCTGGAATAAGTGCTAAATATGTGCTAAAAGAATATGAGGTGCCCCACTGTCAAATGTAGCCTGTGGGTTAAAATGGTTTAAGATAGGTGCAATTCAAGGTGATGTTTATGACCTATAAAACACTACCGTATGTGCGACCAGTTATTTGAGGAACCATTTATCACTCATGCTTTTTGTCTTTCCAGTATGACATAACAAGAGGGCATACTCTGGATTCCCTAGATTAAACAATGTCCTATTTTGGGACCAAGAATCACATCATCTCCTTTGCAGTGCCTCCCTCTCGAATGAGATTCCCTCTGAGATTTGGCTAGATTCCCACCTTGATAGCATTCTAGAAGACTTTGAAAACTGGGCTCTTCTCCCAGACCTTGGGATGGGGTGTTTGAGATGTTGACTAGATTATCATCTTTTAACTGTCTCGTCTTCTTTGTTTGGATTATTCTTTATGATATTTCTAATTGCTCTTTTTTATACTGTTCTGCATTTTATGAGCCCTCCAGAGTTGGCTGGCAACAAAATTGGATAAATATTTTGTTAGTTTGTTGGTTTTACCCTACAGTATTGGATTATTTTAAGCAGTGTTGTCTGTTAGATTCAATGTTTTTAGATGTTTTTATATTTTTCCTAGTTTTGTATACCACCCAGAGTCCACTGAAAGTGGGAGAGCAATACATTTAAATAAATAAACCATATTGTCTACAGGACTATTGAACTGGGGGAGGGGGCAGGGTTTCTCAACATTAGCAGTTTTAAGATACATGGACTTCAACTCCCAGAATTCTTTAGCCAGCACAGAACATATTCTGTGAAGGACAGCATGGCTGACTAGAGAATTCTGGGAGCTGAAGTCCACATATCTTAAAATGGCCAAGGTTGGGAAACCCTGCATAAGTGGGAGGGAGCATTTAAACAAGCAAAGATGTTAGACAAATCCATACAATTGAAACTCCATCCTTTTTACATGTGCCCTGTGTACAATGCACACTTCAGTCGCACTATTACAGGCACCATTTTGAGAAAAAATTTACCACTCTGCCTTAAATGTCTGTCTGTCTGTCTGTCTGTCTCTCTTTTGCTCTCTTTTTGCACCCATCTAATTAATGATTCTTCTTGAGTGAAATTTTAATATAACACCCTTCTGTTAAATTCCCAATTCTGAAGTTTTGTTCCCATTCAGTGTACATTTCTAAATTTAGTATGGTATGTGATACTAAGCATTGAAGTACGTGGATACACTTAAATGTTAATCCACAAATATTATGATTGTTTTGAGATGGTTTTTCCCTCTCTTTTTAAAACATTTAGCTGGGTAATATTGTTTTCTTCTTGAACAACTTATCCAGCTTCACTGAGAGGCTGTGAAGGAATGACAGAGGACCTGTTCAAAGAAAGACTCAAAAATTATGCTTAATTTACAGGCACAGTCTTGGTTGATGTTCCATACACAAGCAATTCTACATCGTGTTTTTCAATCCCATGAACGGCTGTAAATGAAATAGTCAGATAGTAAAAATTAACGTAAGCAGATAGAATTGTTTATGGCAATTGCCCTTCAAAGGAACAGTGATACTATTTTTGTATTGCTCGCCTGAGTATTTGCTCTCAGCTCAAGATGACGCCAGTATTTGGCAATTTCCCAGCTTAAATGCTTCTGCACTGAAGGTCTCATAAATTGCTCCTGTGAGATTCATTTATAGATTTCCATAAAGTGAATCTAGTCTTCATCTAGGTAGATTACATTTGCATCCTGTTTCATTCCATTGGGTAGTTTATGACCTTCTTTAACTTCTGCATCCTGTCTGTTGTATTACAAAATACATGGAGGAAAACTGTGTGGTGAACTTTGAAAAACCTACTACAACAAAAGTTGTAAGAATCAAACTCCCATCTAGACCATAGGTAAGGAGCCAATTCATTTTTGAGGTGAGTCTCTTAAATTACATTGATGTCAGAAACACAAAAGAGAAAGGGGGATACCTTTCTCAGTGGGAAGGTAGAGAGAAAGCATCATATCTAAGAACAACCTTGTTTGGGTTGAGTGTATGCTTTATTTTTGGTATTGTAAAAATTCAATTAAATCAGAAGACGTCAAATCCTTTGAATATACCAGGAAGCTCTATGGAACTGTTAAGCTCCCATCATATTGGTGCCCTAGAAGTCCTTGATAACTTGATAACTTGTCCTTCTGGAGTTGGGCATCTGTTGAATCTCTCAAACTTGTGATTTGTATGCTGTTTGGATCTAATGGTCAGAGTGAATCTGAGACCTTCTAGCTTGAGTGTTTAATCTTTTTTCTGATATATCTCCCTTTTTGTAACTCTTTTCAATCTTGGGGCACGGCAACTTTGCTTTGTTAAGAAGAACTTCTTAATTCTGTGCAGTTCTAAAAATAAATACTCCCTTGAGTTGAACTCAGTTACTAGTGACTATGCAGACATATCATCGTATGGAAGTGGTTGGAAATTGCTTTCTTCCAGGACATTTTCTCAACTCTGCAATCTACAGTTGAAGTTTTCTGGTAGACTCCCATGAAAAGTCCGATCCTATTTTGATGTTTTTACAGCCAGCTAAGGACAGCAAGGTGCTGCTAACTGCTCCCACACAGCTCTGAATTGTTTATGAAATGAGTGAAGAAGATAAAAGGGAGAGCAAATATCTGGCTATGTTTACCCATGAACTTTCTTTTAGATTATGTAGTTGTTTTTCTGTTTCTTTCCTTTCTTTTCCTTGTAATGGTTTGTGGAACTGCAATATGCTGCGGAACCCACATTTCTGTCAAGTGATTATTGCCATGAAATCTTGACATATTTCACATCTTGGCAGGATGTACTTCAACGTGTCTGTAGATTTGAGTCACCAGCTTCAACCTTTCTTCCCACGTTAACGCCTCCATACCGCACAGCAGAAATTCTGAACATGTAGGCAAATGGTTCACACATTATCCACAAGCACTGTGTTTTCTAACTGGAATTTCACAACCACCAGTCATCAGAAACACGTGTCTAATCCACCATAGTTATTTTATACAACAAATGTGACAAACCCTTTGCACTGCTTATTCCTTTCCCTTTTAGTATTAAACTGACAACAGGCCACACAGTTTATGGATTGTAATTTTAGTATAGTTAGACAGACTGGATTTTATCTTAGATTTTAGTTGCTATTTATTATTTTATCCTAGAATTTTTAATTGTATATTTACTGAGTGTTTTTATTTGTTCTGGTCTATGACTGTAATAAACTGAATTAATTAATTAAATCCAGTATATTTCACAGTATTTCATAGCAACCACCAGTTATCTCTAAGCCACCTCTCCTTTACACAATGCACCCCCTCCACAATAATATTTATCTTTTTTATTTTCTAATAAAGAATACATTAAGAAAACTAAGATTATGGTATCCGGCCCTCTCAATTCCTGGCAAATAGATGAGGAAGAAATGGAGGTAGTGACAGATTTTATTTTCCTGGGCTCCAAGATCACTGCAGATGGGGACTGCAGCCAAGAAATTAAAAGACACTTGCTTCTGGGGAGGAAAGCTATGGCAAATCTAGACAGCATATTAAAAAGCAGAGACATCACCCTGTGTATAATCAAGGCTATGTTTTTTCCAGTTGCAGTCTATGACTGTGAAAGTTGGACCATAAGGAAGGCTAAGCACCAAAGAATTGAGGCCTTTGAACTATGGTGCTGGAGAAGACTCCTGTGAGGCCCTTGGACTGCAAGGCGATCAAACCGGTCAGTCCTAAAGGAGATCAACTCTGACTGCTCTTTAGAAGGCCAGATTCTGAAGATGAAACTCAAATATTTTGGCCACCTAATGAGAAGGAAGGACTCACTGGAGAAGAGCCTAATGCTGGGAATGACTGAGGGCAAAAGAAGAAGGGGACGACAGAGAATGAGGTGGCTGGATGGAGTCACTGAAGTAGTCGATGGAGTCATTGAAGTAGTCGGCGTGAGCTTAAATGGACTCCAGGGGATGGTAGAGGATAGGAAGGCCTGGAGGAATGTTGTCCATGGGATCATGATGGGTCAGGCATGACTTCGTGACTAACAAATAATAATAATAATAATAATAATAATCATCATCATCATCATCATCATAATGAAAATTGTGAAAATTGTGAAAATTGTGAAAATTGTGAAAATTACAAAAATTACAAAAATTACAAAAATTACAAAAATTACAAAAATTACAAAAATTATGTTATTTGCAAAGCAATCTTTAATAACAGGCTTGCTCAGTTCAATAGAGATGTTTAATGTGTAAAAAATTGTCCCATGAAATATTATTTGCTAAAAGCTTGGCAATAGCTTTATGCACCCATATGCTCTCTTTAAAATTGGTGTTTTCATACAAACATATTTTTCTCTTTAAAAATACAGAATCCTAATTTACAAATAGATCATCCTGAACATATGAACGGAAGTAAACTTTTGATTCTAAGAGTGGAGACATCAATATGGTTTTCTCTTTTAAAAAAAACAGCATCTGAATGTACAACTGTATGTACAGTTGTTAGTTGTCCAATTTCCCGATGTTCTAGGAAAGGAACTAGGAAAGAGAAAGAAGGGAGGATAAAGAACAGGGGGTTCAAAGCTCATAAAACACCACTGAGCAAAGACAATAGAAAATTTGCATCTGGAGAGATCTGACCTTTTGTTAAAAGAATTCCAGTTAATGTTAAGAGAAAAAAGGAACATTAAAATATGGGCTGGTGGTCAAAAGAAAAGAACAATAGAGGTATGAATGTCCCCCTTCTGCAATTATCATTGAACTTCTAGTGGAGAGATTCACAGTACAAGAACCAATACCAGTGGTGGTATTCAATTTTTTTTACTACCGGTTCTGTGGGCGTGGCTTGGTGGGTGTGGTGTGGCTTGGTGGGCATGGCAGGGGAAGGATACTGTAAAATCCCCATTCCCTCCCCACCCCACTAACCTGCTTTCCAGCTCCCTTCTCCTGTGCAGGGCAACAAAAGAAGACCCAGCCGATCAGCTGGGACTCGGGAGGCAGAGAATAATGGGGGCGGGGCCAATCAGAGGTGGGATTTGCCGGTTCTCTGAACCATTCAAAATTTCCGCTACCGGTTCTCCAGAACCTGTCAGAACGGGCTGAATATCACCTGACCAATACTATATTAGCATTTGTATTAATCTTACTTAACATGATTACTCTGTACACGTATAATTTGATTTTCAATTTTAACCCAGTAAGGACAAGTCATTAAGTTGCATAGGTTTTTTTAATTTCCTGAAATACCAGTCCTGATGATAAAGAGGATCAAAATGGTTTTTTTTCCCCACTACTTATTATTCTTATCAGCAAGCTTACCACAGAAAATTCATGGGCTTTCAGGTTTGCAGTTCATTTTTTTTCTCTCTCTCTTTTAAATATCTTGGAATGTTAATAGCAAAAAAAAAAAAAGCTGGAACAATTAGTGTTGAGAAATTCTAATTCACTTGTGGAAAAAAAATCAAATGAGACTTTGACAGGCAGAGAACAATTAAATCTATCACTCCTAGATAAAGGTATAATACAAATTACAATCCTTCCTTGCTCCCCCAATTTCAACGTATTCCCATTATGCTTTCAAATAAGAAACTCAAACCCTGTTAATCTCTTATGGAAACATTTGTCAGTTAGGGCAAAATGTTTCCAATTTCTAATATAGTTAAATATTAGGGGGGGGGGGGAGGCAGTGGTGAATGACATATTCCAAGACATGATCTACAGCATGTCACATGCACAATATAGCATACTTGATTGAGGAACATGCATCAAGACCTCAAAAACATGATGGAATTGCTTCCCATAGAAAAATACAGTTATGCTCATTGTTTGTTGGTGTCTATATTAACATCCACCACCTCTTTACATTCAAAACCGCGAGTCAACTTCACCACCTTACACTAACCTGCATATCTTTTCACATTTTTGGAGAACAAAGCGCTTGCAATGCCAAACAAATATAAACAATGTGATAAATAGGAAGAAAAAGGCATGTTCTGGACATCCAATTTAATTTTAAATAATCTGCTTTGGCTGGTGGATCTTATTTGAAACAAACCTGAAGATCAGCCACTGAGCTTCATTCATTTATTTTAAGCTTAATAACAAAATGGGAGGTTGCATGAGCCCTTCATAAAAATAATATAATCTTATGTAGCTCCAGAAGGGTTGTCTAAAATTTTAAGGGGAGGGATACAACACCACCTACACTGTTTACAACACAGTCCTTTCAGCAGTTCCAAGAAGGCTCCACACCCATTTGCACTATTCTGGTGACTCTGAGGGCACAGAGAACTTCCAATTGGCCTCAACAACTCTCAGAGAGAATGCTAATGACCAGATGACCGAAAGGAATATAGATCGCTCCATTCTCCACCATACAGTCAGAACTGAAGAAGCTTTTTGGATGGGAAACAAAAATGTCCTCAAAAAAAAAAACACCAAAGAAAGTCCAGTTGCCTTTTGAAAAATCACGTTTGATGCTTTTTGATAACCTGGATATCTGAGAATCTACACAGGCATTTAATTTCAGAAGTTTAGGGGTGTTTGGTTTTGTACTCATTCATGTCTAAAATCCTTGTGGGAAAATGTCATTATCTGATTCTCAGTGGGAAGGATTAAGGAATCATTTACTACAAAAGTTTCAGCAGAGTTTGCAAAAACATTTAAAACAAATACATGGATGTGGCACTTAACCTCCATTAAATTATGCCAAAGGTTGTTTTCTTTTTCCATCCATATAGTGAGCCTGACAGTTCTCAGCACATGTGGCTTATCTGATCAACTATTAAAAAAACTTCTTGGAAGCTTTAAAAATTACAAAGTTTTATCATTTTGTATAAGTGATTAGATTGTTCAGCTTTGAAGTGTATTGCTTTATTTTCTCTATTAAATGTACTTTTAAATGTTAATCAATACGTTACTTGGAATACCAAAGACTGGCAAAACTGAATTATCAAAAAATATGGAACGTGATTCTGGCCCAAAACTTGACCAAGGCTAATTGAAAACCAAGAAACAGAAATTGCAAATACAGTGTCAAGCTTTCCCCAGACCATTACTCAAATTCCAAGTCTACCTTTGAAAGTCAAAAATAAACTTTGACGAACTAGAGTTATAAGATATTATTAGAGATACTGGAAAAGCCATAATTTAAGCAGAAAGCCAGATGTGTACAGCTCTCTCTCTCTCTCTCTCTCTCTCTCTCTCTCTCATACACATTTCCCTCCCCTCCCCTTCCTTTCCCTTCCACTGTATCTTTGTCATTTCTTCAGACCTTTGCAGGGAAGGTCCAGTGATATGTTTATTACTGGCCCAGACTGGCCTACTGTAATGTCAGACATATAAGTAGTCCTCAACTTACAACAGTGCATTTAGAGATTGTTCAAAATTACAATGGCACTGAAGCAAGTGACTTATGAGCATTTTTCACACTTATGACCATTGCAGCATCCCCGTAATGATTGAAATGCAGATGCTTGGCAATTGATTCATATTTATGACGGTTGCAGTGTTTCACGGTCTTGCAATCCCCTTTGGCGATCTTTTGACAAGCAATGTCAACAGATAAGTCACTTAACAACTTGTTGTTAACCTAACAAGTACAGTGGTTCACTTAATCGCAAAAAAGGTCATAAAATGAGGCAAAATTCACTTAACAAACATCTCACTTAACAACAGAAATTTTGTGATCCATTACGGTCAAAAGTCAAGGACTTCCTAAACTGTATGACTTTTGGCTGCGGTATTTTTAGTCCTCACACGTGGTTGTCCTTTAAATTGCTTTTGCATTCATTGTACGCCAAGGAGTCCTTCCTTCAATCAACCAAGTGTAAGATAGTACTTGAAAGTATTATCTAATCATTTTCAGGTTAAACAGTCAATCCTCTTCATTTATGGATGGCTTCTTTTCAAAATGGGCCTTGTGGGTGTTTTATAAAGGTTTGGTTTCTTTTCTTTAAAAACAAACTCTGCATTTCACATTTGCTGTAACAGATAAATAGACTCTTAAGGCAAACATCAATTGCATGAAAGGTTAACAGGACAAGATTTGTGGAATCTGAATTTTTCTTCTCCCCATTCCAAAAAGCTTTCTTGGGTTCTGTGGGAGGGAGAAAGTAAATATTGCTATTTTATGTCTTTGGATAATTCCTAAGATATGTAGAATTTTAATTATGATTTTGGTCAATTTTAAGTCACTGTATTTTGACATCTAATTCCATTTGAGTTTGGGATAGTTTCAGCCCAGATGCAAATATTCTTGGATAAGAAAATGCAATGGCCATGTAACTGAAGTTACTTTCTTCTTGGAAGAAAGTCTAGATATAATGGCTTCAGATTTGGATATCCCCTAGAAATAGGGGACAATGATGGCGAGAGCTTCTATGTTGATTCGTCTAGATATATCAACTACTAACTATGCAATATTCATATATGAACTTGTTGGGTTGAAATTGGTAACACCATGTCCAGTAAGACACAAATCAAGCCAGATAATTTGGCTGTGCTAATAATGATACAGATTTTTGCTACTTTTTGCTCACAATACTCTATGTATCATAAAGTGACAGCTAAAGTACACAGATATGATGGTATATTTAGAAACCAAGCTCACTGACATAGCAATAAAATACTTTTAGTACTTTCCAATTCACTCTGTCGAATCCAACAAAACCCACCGTATAAGAACATAATAACGTTTCACTTTTTTAATTATTCCCACTGAGCATTTTGTCAGAAATGCTTCATCTGTGAAGCCTCCAGTGGTACATTCTAGGCTTCTGTTAATGAAATCCATCCATACTGCTACAAGGGGACAATAAATTACAAATATTGATTCGAGAGCAACAAAAGTTTCCAAATGCTCATTGGCCTGTAATTCTGGTTCTTTGCAACACTTTGATGCCAGTTGGGCATACAATTTATCTAAGTACCAACTGTGTGTGTGTGTGTGTGTGTGTGTGTGTGTATACACACACTCACAACAGATGTAATCTAACCTGTTCTGTGTGAAATGCAAATAGATAATTTATCTATTTGTCCATGACCATTAATGTTAGGTTACTTACTTGCATGCTTTTAAAAACTAATTTAATTAAAGATTATAATGGCAGTAGTCAAAACTAATACCAACTAATAGGTAGAAAAATAAAGTGCAACGGAAAGGGATTTCTTTTCAAGGTTTATATTAGGAGTGTGATGTTGCTTTTCTTGTTGTTAACTCCATCTTTTGTACAACCTAATGTTTTAGATCCAGGATACAAATCTTGTAAAACGAACAAACCAATAAACATGGGATTTGAACTTATTTTTCAGTAAGTGTATGGGTCTATGCCTATAAATTACAACTATAGATAATCCTTGACTTACAACAGTTTGTTTAGTGACTGTTCTAAGTTACAGCGGACCAGTGGTGGAATTCAATATTTTTTACTACCGATTCTGTGGGCGTGGTTTGGCGGGCGTAGCAGGGGAAGGATACTGTAAAATCTCTAGTCAGAGGTGGTATTTGCCGGTTCTCTGAACTATTCCAAATTTCCACTACCAGTGCTCCAGAACTGGTCAGAACCTGCTGAATACCATCACTGCAACGGACCTGAAAAAAGGGACCTATCATCGCTTGGCAACTGGCTCATATTTAGGATGGTTGCAGGGGGTCATGTGATCCCCTTTTGCGACCTTCTGACAAACAAGGTCAATGGGGAAGTCAGATTTACTTAACAACTGTGTTACTAACTTCACAACTGCAGTGATTCGCTTAACAACTGTGGCAAGAAAGCTCATACAATGAAGCAAAACTCACTTAACAGCAGTCACAGAAATGTGGTGCTCAAATTGTGGTTGTAAATCAAGGGGACTGGAGATTAAAACATATGAAGAATGGTTACAGGAACTGGGCCTGGCTGGTCTAGTGAAGAGAAGGACCAGGGGAGACATGATAGCAGTCTTCTAATATTTGAGGGGCTGTCACAGAGAGGAAGGGGTCAAGCTATTTTCTAAAGCACCTGTAGGCCAGACAAGGAATAATGGGTGGAAACTGAACAAGGAGAGATTCAACCTGGAAATAAGGAGAAACTTTCTGACAGTGAGAACAATCAACCAATGGAACAGCTTGCCCTCGGAAGTTGCGGGAGCACCATCACTTGAGACCTTCAAGAAGAGACTGGACTGCCATTTGTCAGAAATGGTGTAGGGTCTCCCGCTTAGGCGGGGGGTTGGACTAGATGACCTACAAGGTCCCTTCCAACTCTGATTCTCTGTTATCTGTTATCTGACTACTTGTAAAGCTACATCTGAAAAACAACAACTAACCAATGAAATAGAGACTCATTCCATCATTGTGGAAAGGCCGAGGCCCCTGAAATCCCTCTTCTCCTCGGCAGTGGTTCTTTATCTTTAAAGCAGACTCAGATCAGACTCTTTAGCTAGAAAATTGCTCTTAAACCCTATTTGGGAGTTGCTGGGGCTGAAACTGAGAAGCGGCCATTTGAACAGAGAGCACTAAGCCATTCTCTCTGGCCCTGATTCAATCCTATGGATAAAGTCTCCAACTTGGCTTCTGGTTCTTGTCCAAGCACTGCATTTATCGTCTGCCTTGGCACATGGACCAGGCTGCCTGCAGTTTCTGCCCATTCATGAAGGTGACCTTCCCCATTTAAAAGATTCAGTTTCTAAGGAGGGCACAATCAAGTCAGCCTCATCCTTGCTTTTCCATAAGCGATGATAACCCTTGCTGTTCAATGGCTGCCTGCTGCAGACTTTTCTTCTTGCTTGCTACATGGACAATTTCTAAATATGGCCCTTTGACTGGATGCCCAGTTAGGAAACAATTTGCTCAAGAGCTTGGCTCTCTGAAAAGAATGCTGTTCCTCTTTCCTCCTCTAGGAAAAAAATAATAGGGTGAACCATAGTCCTTTGCCTGACATTCACAAATAAAAGAGCCATAAACTATTTAAAGCATGGGTGTCAAACTCATGCGGCCCATGGCGTGCTTAGATCTGGTCCACGGGGCCACCCTGGAAACAGTGAAGGATCAACCTGTGGTTCCTCGGTCCAGGCTGACTGGGCACTGATCAACAATCTGGTGGCAGCCATTTTTGCTGGCAGAGTCCTGTAGGAGGCCATCTCAGCCAAAAACAGAGCTCAGGGGTTGCGCATGGTCCTCCCGAGCTCCATTTTCATGGGTAGAGTGGTGGAGCAGGCGGTCGCAGCCAAAAACGGAACTTAGGAAGTCAAAGGTTTGGCCCTCTCCCTGGTCTTGCCTTCCCCCACTGGAGACAGTGGATTCCCCCAGCCCTGTCCGGGCCGCCACAGGCACCCCTGACATGAGTGGCATTGAGCTGGCCATGCCCACTCTGGCCACGCCCACTAATGCAGCCTTCAATGAAATCGAGTTTGATACCCCTGATTTAAAGGAAAACTTACCTTCAACCCCAGAAAGATACTTATTGCTTTTACTGTTCTTTCTTCACACCATTTCCCCAAAAGTTCGTGAGCCACTTCACACTTTGCTGCACGCCAGCAAAGAAAAAAAATATTAAGATTTCAGCAGCTTTATATGGTTGCAGATGCAGAATTCCAATGAACCAATAAAGGCACTAGAATGTGTCCAATGTCTGCAAGGGAGAACAAACCAAGCATTTTTAGAATTGTTATATTGTGTCCTTGTGTACATTTATCCTAGTTTCTCTGGGTTGTATATACAGTACATCCAGGAAGGGGAAAAAATACCACCTCAAGCATACACATTTTTACTCATGAGGCAGAAAGATTGGTCACTTGGCTGACACGGCCCTCAGCACTATATTGGGATGCACAGCAACAATAGGAACGGATAGATTCAGTTCAGTTAAGAGGACAGCATCTGGCAGCCAAATTACCCTTTCTTTCAGAGCCATCCTAAAACCAAGGAGCAAAATATCAAGGAACAAAATGCTATGACAGGTGAGCATGGCAGGAATACTTGTATGTTCTTTGAAATGCCCAGGATATCTTTCAGGGTGGAAGGTGGACCTCAATATAGGGAGTTACAACCACAGTTGAGCCCAAAATTTCTGTTGCAAAGCAAGACAGTTGTTCAGTGAGTCTTGCTCCATCTTTACGCTCTTTCTTGCCGCAGTTGTTAAGTGAATTACTAGAAGAGCTCCAAGGTCGCTTCCAATCCTGTTATTCTATGTTACTGTTGTGGTTAGCCAGCAGCAGGTGCAGACGGCTGAGGAAAGCGAGGACTCAGATGAGGGGCCAGGATCATTAGGGAGTGGACTGCTGCCTTCAGAGATTGTGGGGGCTGGCAGCAGTGATGAGGAGGTTCCTGAGGAGCCTGTGCCAAGTGCGCGTGCACGCAGGATTGCTCAGAGGAAAGAGCAGCTACAACAGCATGGGCAACTCGGGAGTAAGGCTGCAAGGTAATGGCCCCTCCTTCAAGAAGATAAAAGCCAGCTGTGAACGAAAGTTCTTTGCAGAAGGCAAAGACGTTTTGAAACTCCCGCCTCGTGGACATTCCAGTATCCTGAGTTTGTATTTGAAGATTCTTGTATTGCAAATTATTTCTTGTCTGTTATCTTTTGGCAAGTCTTGCACAGTTTGGCAAGGCTCAGGCTTATCACAGCTAATCATTTTGCAAAAGCATTACAAGATTTCTGCTCTATTTGGATTGTGTTTGTTTTGTTGGAAAAGGGCGTGGGTCAGAATAGTTGAGTTCTCTGTTGCAAGGGAGCCATACCACAATTATCAAAAGCAACAGCATCAGAGAGGTTGGGAAAGTTCTTAAGCTCTCTTAGCTTGCTGCAGTACCCCCTCGCAAAGCTGGATTAGCCAGTCACTATTTAAACCAATGGTTTTAGCCCTCCTCAGACCGTACCTTGTTGGCCGCAGAATTGATCCACCAAATTTTAAAGTCAGACTGACTTCAAGAGTGGGGAACTGTGTGGATATGAGGCAAATCCGGCTGTCCAGGGGTTTCCTGGCTATCACTTCCCATCCCTTTTGAACACATTGAAAGGAAAAGGCTGTCCCAGCTTACCAAATAAGACTATAAAAATCAGGACGTACCTCATTTAAAAATGAAAAGCTTCTAGAGAAATAAACACCATTTAAGAGGAAAGCCTCAGAAATACACAAGGGGTAACATTTTGCAATCTAATCCAAGGCCTGGGGGAAGAGCCAGAGTTAAGGATTTGTTTAATAAGGTGGGGGTGGGAGCTTAAAAGCAATTTGAAAGCCCTTTCCCTTTTTCCGCAGCATTTCATTTGGCCCTTATCAAGGTGTGAACCTCACAATTATTGCTGCGGTTTAGGCATTAGTTTCTTTGGAAATTATCTCAGCCTGAAAGACAGAGAATTTGCATATCTACATTGTGCTGTTTCTCTCGTTTCTTCTCTTTCTTTGGCAAAAAAACAGGGACCTTTCAGGCATGGGTGATAAATATAGAGAATTATTTATAAGTCATTTGAAAATAAATGCTACCGAAGAAACTGCAGCAGCTGCTTCACAGTCTATTGAAACGTTCTGAAACTGCCAGAGAGTCTTGGGTTTTGCGCCATTGTGATGCAAAGTATCTTCAGACCAGAGTGTTGACGAGTAGAGGACAGTGGATTCCTATATGGAAATGAAAAAATGAATGTTATCTTTTTCTTTCAGTTTAATTGTGTTGTACGCTTGCTTCAAGATGCTACAACTGACAAAAGTCTTGGAATAGCCTAGACTAAACAGCCTTTGGGATATTATTGTATTTCATGCGAATCCTTCAACCTACATAGATAAACTGCAAATATGTTTGGGAACATATTTGGGATTTCAAATATATTGAAATCAGATGTACAGTCCATTCCTACTCATATTCTTTTGTTCAGATTTATACCCATAGAAAAGAAGTCTACAATCAATTTTTTCCTTACATGCTTAAATGCTGAATACTGTAGAACCAGAATGAAATATGGCGTTAGTAAGGCAAGCTTTAATTTGGCTTAATATCATCAAGATAATTCATTGCTAGGATCTGCCTGGCCCTTTTCCATCATTTTTGGATTCTTACAATCTCCGCAATGTTGTATAGACTTGAGGCCAGGGGTGGCATAACAACCAGTTTGCTTTGCTTTGTGCACGCATGCGCACTTTGTGCACAGTACTTGTAAAACAAGTTTTCCTGCAAGCAATCAACATCTCCTGCTGATGCATGGCACAGCTGAGTGCCTAAGCAACTAAGGTAAGAATAAAGGACAGCCTAGAGCCCAGGCAGGCAGGTGGGCCCAACCGAAGAAAAGAAGATCTTCAGAGAGAATCACTTCGGTTGCTGCTCTTCAGCGCTTCTTCAGAGTCCCACCCCTGCTTGAGGCATCATGAAAAAATTTATTTCCTTCTATGTCCCCAGAAGAATACTATGTTGGAGATGCTACAATACAGGTAGTCCTTGACTTAACAATGATTTATTTAATGATCATTTGATGTTACAACAGCACTGGAAAAAGTGATTTGTGACCGTTTTTCACCCTTACAACTGTTACTGTGTCCCCATGGTCGTGTGATCAAAATTCTGGTTTATATGTTTGTCGGTTGCATTGGATGAATCTAGACTGACAAATATTCCTATTCCATGATAATGTTGCAGGATCCAATCTGGGTCAGTCAATGGGACCAGAGGTTTAGTCTTCTGAGCTTTCAGTTTTGTGCAGGGGCCCATCCTCAGCAGTCCACCCCTGCACCCAGTGCAATAAGTGACTGACCTCCACAGATCAGAAGCAACTCTTGTCATTGCCCTATTACTACTTTATTTTATTTATTTTATTTTATTTCACTTCTGTGAACTATTGCGCCATTTTCAAAACATGTCTTTGTGTTGTTTCTTTTTTGGTTAAACCTTGTGCTGACTGATGACTGGATGGGAAACTTTGAGCATTTTGAAATATACCATCAAATCTTGCCGTATATGCATCCTGGAATCTTAGTGGCATAGTAAACTATCTGTAAATCATTTCCTGTGGCAAAGAGTACCTTCCTTTTTATGAAGACCAAGTCTATTAAAGAATCAAATACATCATATTAGAATCAGAATCAAAGGATTAGACTGATAGTACCCAGGAATAAGTAATTAAAGTATGTTTTATACCAATACCCAAATACACCAGAGCTTCTCTGTAAAACAGCTGCTCACCAGTTTAGCTGAGACAAGCAAAGGACAGGGGGAGAGCATTCTATGCTTCTTTGAGCTCTGGGTATTTTTACCCTGCCAACCTGTTTACCTATAATAAATATTTCATGCTGATGTGTTCGTTGGAAGTGCTTCACGTTAGTCATGTACTGATAACTACCCTTCAAAATCATAAGAGTGTCAGTCTTTCACGCATGCTTAAGATATAGTGGTAAAAGTAAAATGAGGTTCCAAAGGTGCTTTTTCAAAAGGCAACTGGACAAAGAAAGTCCAGTTACCTTGTGAAAAAGTACATTTGGGACAACCATGACCTAGATGACTGACATCCATAGACATTTAGTTCCCCTGAAGACCTCCTGGGTTCAAGGGGGCAGTAGTGGGCAGATGTCCCTGCAAAGGATTTATTTATTTATTTATTTATTTATTTATTTGATTTGTCAATCGCTTACAAGATAATAGGTATAAGAATAAACATGAGTATGAATACAGGAAATAGGTACAAATAAATGGGGACAATAAGGACAGGGACGGTAGGCACGATTGTGCGCTTATGCATGCCCCTTACAGACCTCTTAGGAATGGGGTGAGGTCAATAGTAGATAGTTTAAGGGTAAAGTTTTGGGGGTTTGAGGATGTAACAACAGAGTTAGGTCATGAATTCCAGGCATTGACCACTCTGTTGCTGAAGTCATACTTTCTGCAATCAAGTTTGGAGTGGTTTACATTGAGTTTGTATCTGTTGTGTGCTCTTGTATTGTTACAGTTGAAGGTTGAAGTAGTCATTGACTGGTAGGACATTGTAGCAGATCATTTTGTGTACTACACTTAAGTCCAACCGTAGGCAGTGTAGTTCTAGGTTGTCCAAGCCCAAAATCTCAAGCCTGGTGGTGTAGGGTATTCTGTTGCAAGCAGAGGAATGTAGTACTCTTTTTGTGAAATAATTCTGGACTCGCTCACTTGTATTAATGTCCAATATACAGTGAGGATTCCAGACAGATGAACTGTATTCAAGTATTGGTCTAGCAAAGGTTTTGTATGCCCTAGTTAGCAATTCAGTATTACCGGAGGAGAAACTTCGTAAGATCAGATTTATAACTCTTAATGCCATGAGGGAACAACAACAGGAATCTGTGCCAGGAATACGCAATAGGATCACTCAAGGAGTGGAGGTCATCCTAGCTGCCCAACTAAAACAAGCAGGTGGTATGTTGAGCAGCAGTGATATAGGAAGATGCTAAAAGCAGATGATTGCTTGAGTGACAAAGGCAGAAGCATGAATTCGTGATGATGATGTTTGTCCATTGTTTTTGAAGAGGACCTTGACATCTAACGGGTTGTGGGCTGTCCACAGTGTGTCTGCAGGTGGCTCGTAAGGCCTATATGGGCACAGAATGTTCTGCCACATGTCGGACATGTGTGGGCACCATTGTTGCCGTATTTGCAGCTCTGGCTTTGCTGAGTGCTCGCTTCTCTTGTGCTGTGGTTGTTCTTCTATCTTCAAATGTCTGGCAGCCTTGGTGGATGAACATGTGCCATGTCGCTCGATCTTGTGCCAGGGTTTCCCAGGAGGTGGTGTCGATATGCAGGGATTTGAGAGAAGCTTTCAGCATGTCTTTGTATGTAGGCAGATGATCACTTCAGTGACAAAGACAGAAGAAGCATGAATTCATACTTCACAGGAAAAGGCAAAATTAATTCCCTCCTGGATTTTTGGCAAAAAAAATACAACCATATGGATATAAGTTGATTGAAAACAGAGTTGGGCTCCTCAGGTCAGATGCCACTCAACATGCTATTGAGCAAGAGCCAAAAATGCTTGGGATGGCAGAGACATTCCTAAGACAGCAAGAAGCACAGATTGCATTTACTGCTGATAAGTCTGAATCTTTGGCGATAAGTGAATGTTTAAATAAGCGTCATCTAGCAGAAAGATTGTACTAATACATTTCCATTTTAAAAATGGAATGTGTTATCCTGGGAAGAATCAATCAGTGTTTAGAGCATCCTTCCGAAATATATACATAGCTATCACAAAAATAGGTCAGGGGGAAAAAATCGGACAATTTGATATGATGTATGGGCACAAGAAATTGCTGATACCAACAAAAGCAAACAGATGTAACCATTTCAAAATAGGCTGCAAATGAGACTATACTTTTTTCAAAAAAACACAGAGAGACAGACAATGCTAAATTAACAAATGTTACCTGTCACTCTGTAAAGGTGGATTTTTTTTATCTGTGCCCCCCTCCTTTTCAAATGAACCCAGACAATCATCTTGGAGAAAAGCATCGAGACATCCAGTGGGATAGCTGACATAGAGGAAATGAAGCATTGATATGAAGAAGCCTAAATTGTCCATTACTTCTTTTTCAGCTGGGGCAGGAAAAGAGCAAATGCTGTTAGTAATTCAACCCTTGAATTTTGGATATTTTGTCTGGATATTTTGGGAATTAGTGTCACATTTCTAAAATGCAAGTTGGAGCTGTCACCAAGAATGCCACTTTTACAATCACCTCAATAAAAACTCTTCCATTTCCTAATGTCCCAATGTTGCCTCATCAGACTCTAGAGAATCCTGATCTCCACGCTAGATATTATCAGGGCCAGTTCTGGTTCTGGGCTTCAACTGAAGTAGGCTGACATTGCCCATAATCCTTAGAATTCCAGAATGATCTGTTGGAAGAAAAATCCGGTCTGGTTCCAAGCCAGCAGAAAGGCGCTGGAAATAAAAATGGAGGCTGACTGATTGCAAAGAAAGAAGGTTTATTGATGAGCCAAACCAACAACAGCAATTGCCGGAGCACTTCCCTAAACAGCCCAAGGGGGGTTTCGGAAAGTGTCTTAGCAGGCGGCGGGGGGGCTCGCAGCCCTTCAGCCCACGTCTCTTCCTCCTCCTCCCCACCCACCCACCCACTCCCGCGGCGAGCGGAGGCAGCCAGGCGCCCTCCCCCTCCTTCCTCCCCCCCCCAGGGCGACCGCCGCGTGGGGACAGGGGGAGCAGCACCGCCAGCGAAGCCACCTCCCCCTTTGCGGGCCCGAGTTCGTGTTTTTGTTTTTGTTTTCCCAGGAATGGGATGTGCTCGTCGTTTTCTTTGGTTTTTTCTTCCGGTTTCGCTCGATCCCCCGTTCCTCTGAGGAGTTGTGTTTTCTAGGGGGGGAGGGGGGCGGCGGGGCGGGCTCTTTCCTTTCTCCGAGGCACCTCTCCTTCTTTTCTTGGCGGCCACAGGCAAAAAGAGAGCCTAGCGGGCGTCTGGTCTATTGGGAGGGAAAGAAGAACGCTTTCGTGGGGCTGCGCTCTGGAGGGAGCGGAAAAGCCTTCTTCTCCCAGCTGTTTTTCCTCGGACACAAAGCGAGGAAAGCAGGGAGACCCCCCCCTCTCTTGAAACGGTGGCCTTGGGATGGTTGGGAGGGGAGTTAAACCTCGACTGTTTTCGTTTTTTTCCAAGGAGGAAGGGGGGGCCACGAAGGCTGCCTCTAAAAGCTTTGGTGGCTTTGTTGAGGGGTTCACCGCCCAGCGTCGGTTTTTCTCCGGGGGTTAGCTCTAGTTCTGGACAGCTGACAAAGTGGTTTGATGAGTACCTGGATTTTTACAGGGTTCTGGGATTTTGTGATTGAGATAGCAATAGCATTTAGACTTATATATTGCTTCATAGTGCTTTACAGCCCTCTCTAAGTGGTTTTATAGAGTCAGAATATTGCCCCCAACAATTTGGGTCCTCATTTTACCCACCTCAGGATGGGTAAAAGGATGGGAGACTGAGTCTATCTTGAGCCTGTTGAGATTCGAACTGCCAAATTGCAGGCAGACGTCTGTCAGCAGAAATAGCCTGCAGTACTACTCTCTAACCACTGCACCACTAAGGCTCTTAAAATGAAGCTGTAAGGGGTTGTGCAATGTGTGAGCCTTCTGTCTTTTGCTATTCTAATGGTGGTGGGTTAATCCTATTATGCCCTAAAGGTCATGTCCTGTTCTGAGAATTTGGGTGGGGGAATGTAAATTCTTAATCCCACCAGCTGGAACTGAAGGTGTTTTGTTTGTGAATAGGCTGGCCTGGATTTCTTAATGGGCAAAAAAATCCATCTGTGAAGACTTCAGGCATCTGCTGGAGGCTGTTTTACTATGCAGGAAGCTTCATTTCTCATTTGGGGAAATCTAATATTCTGCCTCTTTTAATATTTCCCAAAATATTTCATTCTCCGGGAGGGTGGATCTTTTCCAATCTAAAATAAAAACTATTGATTTTTTTTGTAGCTCCAGAAACTTTATTGAGCATACTACTCTGCTTTGCTATTTTTGCTATTTTTGCAAGGAAAATTTGAACCATAGTTAATCTTTTATATTAAAATGATGAAAACATTTGACAGGTCTATATTTTAAACCTATATTTCAAGCATTCTTTACTGGAAGGGATTGTACACTACATTAAAAAAAAAAAGGATAGTAACATTAGATTAGAAATAAAACCATGAAGCTCGTAGGATAAATCAGAGATGAAGTATATTAAACTTAATCTTTCCAAAGCCAGTTTGGTTATACACATTTTACGCAAAATGCCATTCAGTGATTTAAGACAAAGGGAATCATCATTTCAAGAGGTTCGGTCCCAGAAGGTTTATCAGCCAGATAAAAAGCATGCAATTGCACAAAAAGAATCAGAGTTCCAAACATAGGTATCAGATTGGATGAGGATGCATTTTATTCCAACCGTTGTTTATTGCAGCAGCCACCCAATATTTTGGACACCAGGGACCATTTCTGTGGAGAGAGGTTTTTCCATGCAACTGATGGGACATGGTTTCATGTGCTGCCTGGATCCCACAAATGGGGCTTCGCTTGTTTGCACGGAACAGTTTCTGGCATGCCACGGACCAGGACGAGGCTATAGACTGAAGGTGGAAGACTCCTCCTGGTTTATTGATTAAGCAGCAAAATGACCACATGGACGCTGAAAGTCTGAGTATTAAAAACCTCCTCAAAGAACCAGCACTTTGTTCTGTGTACTTTCTGAGGTACAAAACCCATGAAAAAAAAAATTAAAGGGTTTCTATTAGCCGGTCGGTCTGTTCATCAGAAGGATTTCCCTCTGCAAACAAACCAGAGCAGATTCAACTTTGATGTACAGGAGAAGCCAGGAAAAGAAAGATGAATTCAAAAATGAGCACAATCCCACTGGGGCTACAAAAACAACTGTTCTCCCCCAAATTCCGTTCTATGGGTGGGAAAAACTTGTCAGCCTTCAAGATTTCTTTCCTTTGCTTTGCATCTTTCGGCTGTCATAAGTAACGGGTGGAGGAGGGGTGAAATAGTTATGGGAAGTGAGCTGGAGGTTTTGAGAGAATAAACTGTATAAGTTGTGGGGGGGAGTTTCTTGTTTATCCTTCTTTCCTATGCTATGTGCAAGCACACCTCTCTATCAAAATAGGCCAAGGTCAGTGGACAGGTGCCTCATTACCACCTGAAGATGCCCACATGACATACAACTTTTAATTGGATGGACAATTTGAACTATTGTGAGTGGGAACGTTGCCATCACTTTGTATACGTGATTTTTGTGCTCAATTCCTCAGATCCAGAATTCCTTTGATGCTACCACTTGATTTCCAGTAAAAGATATCTTTTCTCTAATTAATGGAGTCTAAGTGTTTCTTTCTTGGATTTTGAATGGAGCACCAGCTGACAAATCTGGACAATGGCTTGGAATGCTGCTATCTTCACCTTACTTAAGATTCCTCTCTTTTCTTTCCCAAAGTGGCAAACATGCAACTCATCCTGTGCTTCTCAGGAACACACATACACCAGTATGGGGATTCAATTTTTTTTTGCTACTGGTTCTGTGGGCGTGGCTTGGTGGGCATGGCAGGGGAAGGATACTGTAAAGTCTCCAGTCAGAAGCGGGATTTGCCGGTTCTCTGAACTACTCAAAATTTCCGCTACCGGTTCTCCAGAACTGGTCAGAACCTGCTGAATCCCACCTCTGACATATAAAACAACAATGCAACAAGGGAAGAGTAGAATCACACATAAAGACAACACATACACACCCAGCCTGATAGGGAAGGAAGTACAGAGGTCTTCTATGGCTTCAGCTGCTAAATAATTCCAGAAGCTGTGTCAGACAACCCCAACCTGGAATTCTTTTGAATCTGTAGCAATACATCTCTAAAAATCTTATAAGTGAGGACATTATAATACCAAATTTCTGGAGGTGGAGAAAGGTGAAAAGTTAGGAAGGATGTAAATAATGACTGTATCCTTGTACTAATGAGGGTGGAATGTCAAAAGGACAGAATTCAAATGTCATAGAAATTTGCTTATTTGGTACAAAGGGAATGATAGGTATGCTCTTCTGCTTTGCCTTCCACATTTTAGTGGAAACAGAATAATCAAGTATTGGGATCTTTGTTGATCTTTTTTTGTCCCTGTTCCTTTTTTGCTTAGAATTCATCAGAGGTGGGTATTCAGCAGGTTCTGACCAGTTCTGGAGAACCGGTAGTGGAAATTTTGAGTAGTTTGGAGAACCGGCAAATACCGCCTCTGACTGGCCCCACCCCCATCTATTCTCCGCCTCCTGAATCCCAGCTGATTGGCTGGGTCTTCTTTTGTTGCCCTGCAAAGGAGAACGGAGCTGGAAATCAGGTTAATGGGGTGGGGAGGGAATGGGGATTTTGCAGTATCCTTCCCCTGGCATGCCCACCAAGCCACACCATGCGCACCAAGCCATGCCCACTGAACCAGTAGTAAAAAAAAATGAATCCCACCATTGGAATCCATCCAGGTCTTCATTCTAGAACAGGGGTGTCAAACTCAAGGCCCGGGGGCCAGATCTGGCCCGCGGGGTGATTAGATCTGGCCCACAGGGCCACCCTGGAAACGGTGAAAGACTGGCCTGAGGTGCCTCTGCCAGCAAAAACAGAACTCAGGTGGGCTGCACACAGCCCTCTTGAGCTCTGTTTTCATTGGCAGAGGGTTACTTACAGGAGGCCGTTGCAGCCGAAAACAGAGCTCAGGAGCCTGTTTTCTCTGGCAGAGGGCTTGGGCCACCATAGGTACCCCTGACACGAGTGATGTCGAGCTGACCACACCCACTCTGGCCACGCCCACTCTGGCCCTCTGAGGTAAAATACAATCCTGATGCAGCCTTCAATGAAATCGAGTTTGACACCCCTGTTCTAGAAGAATAAGCAATATATGTGTGTTTGTGTTTTTATGTATGTTGTGTGTGTGTAAATAGAGATTGAAATGGAGGAGAAGGAGGAGAGGAAAAAAGGAGAAAGAGAAAAGGAGGAGGAGGAGGAAAGGGAGATGCACATGAACATGGACATAGGCATAGGCAAAGATAATAAAGTGAGGGAGGAAAGAATTGTATTTTCATTATCTTTGACCTACTTGAAAAATACAGAGTTTGCACAATTTGAATGAAGAAGAAGGGAAGGGTTAATGTCTAGAAGCACCTGCTATCTTCAGATATGGTATGTGTTTAATTTCATAATACAAAGTTGGACGAGAAGTTACAATTACTGAAAAAAACCCCATACACATCTAAAAATTGGGAAAGGACGAAACTAGCAATTAGTGGTTTCCCACACTAATTATTTTGAAAGATACCATAATTTACAGAAAAGGAAACAAATGAGGATGGTACAACTGTTCATTGTTAAAATTGCAAGCACCGAATGAGCTTGATTGCAACTGAGGTCTTGGCATTGCTTCATACCTTGTGTGTCGAGGACGAGTACTCTGTTGTTTCTAATGAAGATGAAGGAGGACAAGATGTCGTATTCTTCCGCGGTTCCAGTTTATCAATCTGAGGCTTTTCCAATGAATAAAGGTATGCATTCAGATTCAAATTTATGGAATATCCTGATCTAATGGCAAGATAAATGCCAACCATTTTTAATTTTTTGCATCTGCCTTTATAGCAGAAATTTAATCCCCCGTGTCTCACTAACAGCTATGGATTCATTCAAGATCCTTTTATCAAAAATCTTATAGAGACTGCCAAATTCTGTCTTCCCACAGTCATTAAATGATGGCATTCAGTGTTATGGATGTCACAGTAATACTTATCTAAATCAGATGCTGCCAGATTGGAGATGAGCAATATGTAGTTCACCAAATGTTATTCGGTTATTTAGTTAGGTAGCTATTAAATCTTTAGCTCACTTTTCTATTTGTAAAAACACTTAGGGTGGTTTATGGCTGTCATTCTTACCACTGGTAAGGCCATTCAAGGGATATGCTACAGCAGTAGTCACTAACCAGTGACTGGGCGGGGGACCAGTGGTGGTCCGTGAGAAAATTTCACCCTCCCCCCAAAGCAGAGAAATGTCACCCTCCCCCACAAAGCACCCCACAAAGCAATTAATCCAGGCTGCACGGGAACACAAGATTGTGCCACCCACATGGCCCACGGGAACACAAGGCTTGCTTCGCTTGCATTGCGAAAACATGAGGTAGTGAGGGGAGGGGGGAAAGGGCGGAGGGGGGAAACTCGCCTCACACACCTGGCCTGGTCACCGGGCTGCTTCTTTTCGCTTCTTTCTTCTTCTGCTTTTGGTTCATGCAAGGAAAGCAGCAGAAGTCTTTCTTTCTCTCCCCGAAACTCCGCCAGAAATGAGTCTTTGGGACCCTGCAAGGCATCCTACTCCAAGAGGCTGTGCTGGTGTGACAAGTCTCACAAGATTCATTTTTGGAGAAGTTTGGGGAGAGAAAGAGACTTATGCTGCTTTTGCTCTCCTTGCATGAAGCCAGAGTCTCAGTCTCTCTCTCTCTCTCTCTCCCTCCCTGAGAACAGAGCTGGAGACAGCATCTTGCAATCCAAATAAAGAATGATCAATCGGTCGGGTGGGGAATTTCCTGCAAACTCTCTCTCTCTCTCTCTCTCTCTCTCTCTCTCTCAATAATCCCATATTTCCCATCTATGGGCTATGTGATTAAGAAATTCATTAATGTTGTAGAAAATATGGCAGGCAAAAAAAAAAACCTAACAGAAAAATATCTTACAAAAATGTGCTCTCGCCACATTGTCAATATTCACTTTGTTTTGGCCAGCAAATGGTAGTGTTTTAGTGTAAGGCAAATTAAGTTGCAATAAATGGTAGATTTTTCTGCAGGTTGAAAAAAATATTTCCCGACCACTCCTTCTAAAATGAAGTGGTGAGTTTTGGCAGATAGTTACCACAGTGGGTCCAGCTATCTGTCAAAACCTCTAACTGTGTTGTAGCAATCTTTGTCCAATCTAGCTGTCAGACCCATATAGGAAAAATGTACCCCAAGTGATAGGCAAGATGATTTAGAAAGGAACTGATCACCACATATAATGATCATGGCATTATTTTAGCCATAGCAGGCAAAACAGAACTTTTAAGTAGTACACCAGGATCTTTCTAAATCAATCTGCCTGATGGGGCATCTATTATTAAATGGAGCAGACAGGCGGATCACTTAGAACAGGGGTGTCAAAGTCGATTTCATTGAAGGCTGCATCAGGGTTGTGTTTGACCTCGGGGGGCATGGCCAAGGTGGGTGTGGCTAGCTCGACGTCACTTGTTTTGGGAGTGTCTGTGGAGGCCCGAGTGCTTTGCCAGCAAAAACGGGCTCCTGAGCTTCGTTTTTGGCTATGATGGCCTCCTGCAACTCTCTGCAAGTGAAAACGGAGCTCGGGAGCCCTACCAAACTCTGTTTTCACTGGCAGAGGCACCATGGGCCAGTTCTTCATTGTTTCCAGGGTGGCCCGCAGATCTAAGTACCCCCCAGCCCTTGAATTTGACACCCGTGACTTAAAAGGACACCAGTCAATTACTTCCTCTAGCAATCTTGATAGCGTTTCTCCACCAGTGTTACATCAGTGTACCAGAACAAACCCTACTCAGGGAGGGAGCTGGTTGCAACCAGAGAAAAAGAGACCTTCCCACAGCAGCTCAAAGCAGCTCAAATTCCAGTGTCAACTCATAAAATATTTCTCTGGTCTTTTTAGAGTTGCCAACAGAAAGCGAGGGGGGAGCAGTGTAGCAGCTTGCAAAACCTAAATTGCATTCCATAAATGTTTTCAAAGATAGTAACTAGGTGGCCGAAGTTTCTGCCTCGCAAAATTCTCACTGGAGAGCATGATTGATGACTCTTGGCTCTGGATGTGTCCTATTGGAGAATATGAATTATAATACACCTAGGTAGTGGGGGTGGGGGAAACCAGGGTCAAGGGTGACAATGAATTATGTGTCTCAGAGTCAGCTACACACAGGCAATGCCAGCATGTTAACTCCCAATAAATCCTTTTGAAGTTTTGGAAGTTTGGCTCGAGACTCATGATTTAAATGGGGGGTAACTGCCGGAATCCTGACAGCTAGCCGACTCTGAGACACATCCAGTCCTTACCATTTCATCACCACGTTCATGGTAGAATGATACAAATCTTGCATAGGAATAAAGCTAGAATTTGGGGAAGAAAGAACACATCAATCTAATATCAGGAAAACAGGGTTAGCTGTCCTTGGCTATGGGTTGAGATGAAAAGAACAACATATACAAATATGTTGTTATAGAAGGGATAACATTTTCCTACTGAAATTAGGGGCTGTGTGAGGTTATGTGTTTTCAATGACACATGATGATATATGCATTTGTTGTGCAAAAGATATTATAGTATGAACATTCTACTCAGGCTAAGATACAGTTACTAAGATGAGGAATCTTCCTTTGGAAATTCATCTATCAATGCTCATTTACCTAAATGTATTTTAAATAAAAACCTGTTTGCTTTAATGATTAATTATTGCACGTTACTACTGTGACTGGGAGTGACAGTGCAGTTATGGAAATGTAGCTTGCAAGTGCATCTTTTATTAAAAGATGTAAACCTTCATGAGCTATAGCTCACTTCACCACAAGCAAAGAATGTCTAAACTCATATAGGATTTAATCAGAATGTGGTAGAGGAATTGCTGAACTCGTCTACATTCAAGTTTCTGATAACCTCTAAATATCTCAATAAACACAACTGGGGTTTCATATATTACAAATGTTAATTGTTAACATACTTATGATCTGATTTACATGTAACCTGCATGTCTTTTTCTGTGGTCTCTGAGCCATTTTGGCTTGGATTCCAGCAAGCATCTCCAAATTCATTCACTCCATTTGCCTCTTCCAATGGCTTATTCATTGGCTGTTTTTGGACAGAGTGCTCTTTCTTTTTTTTAAAAAAATAGATTTTATTAAAAGTTTTACAAAGAACATAAAATTATTAAGTTGGTAAAGGACAAAAAAGCAACGAAAGAAAGGGAGGAGAGGAGAAAAAGAGAGGAGGGGGGAAGAGAGGAGAGGAGAGGAGAGAAGAAAAAGTGCAGAAAAAAATGAAGCAAAAGATATAGAAAAAATTCTACAGCAATTTTAAATTACAATATTGGTTCTTAGTCTATGATTACAAATAGATCACTTTTTCTATTATTCATCTTTTTCCTAATTACCAAAAATCACAAATTAGTTCATTTTTTCCTGCTTCATATAAAATGTCCATAAGAGGTTTCCACTCAGCCGTAATGTTGTTTTTTATCTCATCAAAGAGGTTTATTTAGCCATCTCTGCAAGTTGCATCATCTTCACCAGTCTTCCCTCCATTGTGGATAATGTTGAATTTTTCATTTTGAACGTGTTCACTGATGTTATATATAAAAACAAAGTTCCATGATTTTTTTTTCTTGTTGTCTGTTGATTGGTTTCAAAAGAAAATTTATTTATTTATTTTATTTTATTTTATTTGGTTTGTCAATTGCTTACAAGATAATAGGTATAAGTAAAAACATAGTTATGAATACATGGATACGTATAAGAAAAATAAAAGAAACAATAGGACAGGGACGGTAGGCTTAGGAAAGGGGTGAGGTCAATAGTAGACAGTCTAATGTTGAAGATTTTGGGGTTTGGAGAAGAAACCACAGAGTCAGGTAGAGTATTCCAGACATTGACCACTCTGTTGCTGAAGTCGTATTTCCTGAAATCAAGTTTGGTGCAATTAACCTTGAGTTTGTATCTATTGTTTGCTCTCGTGTTGTTATGGTTGAAGCTGAAGTATTATTCATTGACAGGTAGGACATTGCAATGTATGATTTTATATACTATACTTAGATCGGACCGAAGGCGGCGTAGTTGTAGGTTTTCTAGGTCTAGAATTTCGAGTCTGGTGGCATAAGGTATTCTGCAACAAGTAGAAGAGTGGAGAACTCTTCTTGTGAAATATTTCTGGACTTTCTCAACTGTGTTAATATCAGATACGTAATGTGGGTTCCAGACTGATGAGCTGTATTCGAGTATTGGTCTAGCAAATGTTTTGTATGTTCTAGTTAGTAGTGTAATATTACCAGAGAAAGTTCCCTGGTTTCAACTGCACTTTAACCTTCAACATCTTCTGGATTAATGTATTTATTTGATTTCAAACATTTTTGCCTTTTTCCATGTCCACCAAACATTGTAAAATGTCCCTTCAGGTTGTTCAGGTTTCCAGCAAAGATTTGAAGTTCCTTTATATATTCAAGACCAGTGGTGGCTAACCTTTTTGGGCCTTCCTGTGCTGATAATTGCATGCATACGCTCGCGTGCCAGCACCCAGAAGGCAATGCGCGCGGGTCCCCCCCCACGCCCCCTGTGCATGTACATGCACACTGCACGTCTCTGTGCATGCATGAGCGACACCCCGACACACACACTGCACATCTTTGTGCATGCATGTGTTTCCCACGCACCTCCGTGCATGCACGCCAGATACCCGACAATCAGCTGTTAGGCAGGCGGCGCATGCACAGACCTGCTCTGGGCGAGGGCTCGCATGCCAGCACTTCTGGCACGCCTGCCATAGGTTCACCATCACGGTTCTAGACAATTCCTCTGGTGACTAATTCTAGTGAAGCAGCATTTTATAAACATTCTCTTTAAGGCTAGAACATGAAGTGAAGTTCTGTACTTCCAATCACATATTTTCCATTTGATTCCCCCCTTCTATGTTATAACCTACATTTTTAGCCCATTTTACCACACATTCTTTCACTTGTTCTTCAAACTTAGGGCCGTTTCAAAATTGCCTGTCAGGTCACGGAGGCAAGATAACTTTCTATTTGTGACCTAATTAGACAATTTCACAGTGGCCAAAACCATCATTCAAAGCACTAGCTTTCATTCAAGCAGCTTTCATCCACCTCCACCTCACCACATGTTAAGAAAACTGAGTTGTGACTAGCAGGTAAATGTTAGCAGGAGAAGAAATGAAGTTTGAGGAATTATGTCTCTGTTGATGGGTTTGAAAGATTTGCCTCAAGACTCTTGTTTTGCAGGGAGCCTCATGGTTTTGTTCTCTCTCTGTTCCTGTTCAACATCTGTATGAGATTGCTAGTCATATTTCAGTATGGGATTAGATGCCATCCTTACATTAATGATGTTCAGTTGTACATCTCAAGTTTAGGGCCTCCATGAGAGGTTCATTCTTGCTGCCTGGAGGCTGTAGGAGTCTCGATGGATAGACTCAAACACTTTTATAAGGCTCAGTGACTGTGGTATCTTAGGTCTAGAGCCTGTGATATCTTAGGTATAGAGGTATTCCATCTTTGGTCCGGATGGAGTTGCACTGCCCAAGATGCCGTGTATAATTTGAGATATTCCTCATTTTACAGCTCAAAGGGCCTTGCGCAGCGCCATCTTCTGCACCAATTGGGCCTGTTCCTGGATCACAGTCCCTCACACCTCAACCTCCTCGTGAGGAGATTGCTGCAATGTATTCTACATTGGGCTGCCCTTGGCGACCAGTTGAAAAATTCAGCTGGTCAAGAATCATTGGTAGTTATGGGCATACTTTATTATATTCATGTAGTATCTCTGCTATGCAAGCTACACTGGCTATCATTGAACTTCTGGGTGCAAAGAAAGGATTTGCTGCTTATTATAAAGCTCTTCAGGGCCAGGCTACTTGTAGGATCATCTGGAACTCATTATTTCAATTACTTCTGCCCATTCAATAATGTGTCAGGGTAGTGATTTAAGAGCTGGCCAGCTGATGCAATGATGCATCTCTCTATGTATGTCTCTCTGTCTCTCTCTCTCTCTCTCCCCTCCCTCCCTCTCTCTCTGTTCTTCCCTGCTGTAATTTGCTGCTTGTTTAATCTGTCTGTAGTGCATGTATGTAAAGTGTATATTCTTTTGTAGATAAAACCACTATTTATTACAAAACTTGGTTTACTGTTATTGTTCCTGGGTTGTCTCACATAGTAAAGCTGTGCACATGCTGACATAAAGTATGACAGGCTCAAAGTGCTCTGGGTCCTGCTGTTTAGTCAACATCTTCTGGTGGGACCAAGGAGAGCTGTCTTCTCTGTTGCTGCTCCAGCCTTTGGAAAAGGTTCCCCCCTTGAGATTCAGCTGGCCCTGCTTCCTCTTTTCAGAAGACATTCACCACTTATTTTTTTCCCCCCTCCGGCATTAGATCTGACCTATTTGGATGAGGTTTTTCCAATACTTCATGTGTTTCTGTGTTCCTGTTTTGGATTATATTCATTCTGTTTTGTTTTATTATGTGTTTTTTTTTAACTGAGTCATTATTTTTTATTAGTGAAATAAACCACCCGATTTCATTTGCTGAGTGGGCAGCGGTATAAATCAAGCAAACAAATAATTAAAATACTATGAGGTATGAGTTCAGCTATTTGGCTTTATAAATCATGGCTGATAGCCTGGCATTATGCATAAGCCAGGCCATTATGGCTTGTTTAACTAACCTTGGTAAAACCAAACATGACCAAGGAGGTCAGCTAAACTCCAGTTAAACTGTTCCAGTCATTTCAATTCATATCCAACCTGTAATAATTTATGGTCACAGGAAGACCACCTTAGTTAGTTGTTTGTCAGAATGATGTGGAGTAACCACAGATCTTTTAATGCCATGTACAATTTCAGCTAAAGAGCACGGGTGAATCACTGTTTAAAGAAATAAATTACTGACCCCTCCCTCCAAAAAATATGACATTAAACATTTTTTTAAATCGTTCACACTCAATAGTCCTTTAGTTAGGCTTAATTTCTAATTCATATTATCTATATTTACAGCTTTCCTGCATTTATGCATAATCTTGCATAAAGCTGTTAATTAATTTCTCAAACATGCCCCCTTCATTTCCAGTTACTTAGCATTGGTTTTTCAATTAATAAGCTTATTTTTTTCATTCGTATCATCAGTTCAAAGGCAATTTCTGCTCAGAACGTCACTCCACATTATGGAAAAAAGCACAGTTGTACAACAGCCTTATGTGGAAAAAGATGGAGAGAAATAAGAGTTTCCTACTTTCCACAGAATCTAGAACCCAAATCAGAAGAATATGACACTTTAAAAAGAGAGTAACTGGAACAACTTGAAATTGAAGACACAATGCATTTCTTGGGTGAAAACTACACATATAAAATCCTTCATGATCATACAATAGTAGGCAATTCCTTGTGGACAAGAGCTCCTGGTAGTTGCAGAAGTACCTTTCATATATCACAGATGCAAGCTTAAAGGTTTACGCTCAGAGACCATAAGCCTAGTCAAAAAAAAAAACAACCACATATATTGGACTATCCACTCCAGGAAGACATGGAGCTTTCTAGGGATGTAAATGCTGGAGATGCCACTTGGCCTATGAGCCATTTACTCCCCTCCACAGTAGAATTATGAGGGTAATATCTGGGCCAACTTTGAGTTGCAACTGTTGGCCACCATGAAGCCCTCCCAACCTTTGGATGACTATGGGATGGCTATTCATTGTCCTGTCAAAGTATATTCATGAACTGGAATAGAGCTTAGTAACAAAGTCAGCCAATGAATAGGCATGGCAACAGACCAGCCAATGGGGAGCTGAATTGGAAAGTGAAACTAGAAATAGGCTGGGTGTGGCTCTTTATTGAGTTTGTCTGAGCTCTGAAGCTGCTGCTTGTGTGTTGATTGTAACTCTCTACCACGTTGGAAGAACCTACTTTGATATTGTAAACTTCACTTCAAATGTTATTATGTATATAAAGAAGTTCTTGAATCCTGCTGAATCAGTGATCTGTGTGTGCTTTCTGGATTTGATTTCTGCTGCAAACTCTAACATGATAGTAGGAGTAAAATCATGGACAGGAAGGAATTGTAGTATCCAAAGAACACAACAAATTACATGTGCTGTCTTTTCCTCTGGTTCATCAAGGTGCAGTTATCCTTCTATAGACAACTTAATTCCCAAGCAATAAAGAAGCAACACCGACAACCAACTTTGAAATGGCCCCTTAAGGAATGGAGGCAGAGAAGAATAGCCAGAGCACTGTACATTCCAGAAAAAGACATCGATTTCCCTTTCCTTGAAGTTCAGCCATGCAAATGTTGTATACAAAACAAATTACAAAGTGGTATAGGTTTATAATAACTAACCTTGTAAGGATGGGCAACCTCTAGGCCAGAACTATGTATTCTCCTAACCTTCGGCTCTGCCACCAAGAACTGTAATATACAAAGATGCCAAACTGGATGGGAGTGAAAAAGTCCAGCCCTTTTTATCAGTATGACCTATCACTAGCAGTTTGGGGATCATTGCTCATCCTTTGTGGCTTTGGCATACCACAAAAAAAAGTGGGGGAGGGACTGTGTGATTTCCAGCTCCCTAAATATTGTCCAGCAGAATAAGCTGCCTGCTTTCCTGCTCTTGAGTGATGATTCTGCTCCATCATTTCATAGCAGTTCCATCATCACCAAGAGATTCATTTGGTACCCTCAGATGTACTGAGACTGCAATATACAGCATCAGGAAGGCGTCAAGTTGCCAAACTGTATAAAACTGATTACGTTTATATGTTATGGAATAGAGAATCATGTGGCTTTGATGACCTTTGGAGCTGCAGCCCTTGAGCTTCTTCATTTCGAAAAATGGCAAAAGAACCAGGGAAGCCAGGGCGTTGATTGATAGAAAAGTGTTTCCTGAAGAAAAGAGTCAGTCTTCGTTCCATGATATAAAAAGGCAGAGGGCAAATGCAATGAGGCGTTCATCTCATTGGGGGCCAATTCCTCTTTATACATGCTCAATGCAGTCAAAGACATAAGACGGGGTGAAAAAGATGAGCTCACGAGGATCTGGGTTAAAGCATAATTCAATGTACCTTTAGCTTGTCTGGAAGCCCATCAATAGCCAGACTAGAGCAAGATGGAAATATAAAAAAACAAAACAAAAAAAAACCTCCAGGCACAGGCCTTTGATCAGTGCATATTACAGATAGAGCAGGAACAAAAGAGGTTTGTTGATGCAGCTCATCATCAAAACCTGTTTTGTGGAATGTTTTTGCACTGGACAGAAACTCAGGGTCTTCTCTTCATTCTTCTTTCTTCTCTCACAGAAGTAAATAATAAACTAAAACCTCACTCCTTCCCCCCCCCCCACCATCATATATCCATCTCACACGGAGTCAGAGAGACAGAAGCTGAGGTGTTTGAATGGAAGTTATAGCTAGAGAACTAGAAGCACAGAGGATGTGGGATTCTTCCAAGGACGAGTCAGAGAAGAATCAGCCGGGTAATTTGTGAATCAAAGGACTCTCCATCCACACCACCACTCACTCAAGTGCTTTTTGCCAGTTCTACCAGTAATGTACCTCTCCCTGTTGGTGGGATGGTGTTTATTATTTATTATTTCTTTATTGCTCAAATTTGTATAGGCACCCACCTCGCAAAAAGAAATTCTGAGTGGCATACAAGAATTTAAAAGAAACAATATATAAAATATAAAAATCCACATGAAAAGATAAGAATTATAAAAGGTTCCAAGCTATGTCCATGTCACTTTCATAGCCCCACAATGGATGCTAGTAAGAACAACAGAAACAGAAGCTATAAAAGGGTTAGGGTTTAGATACTGCAGAACCAGAACCAAAATCCTATGTCCTGGCCTCAAACTCAAATGGTCACAAGCAACCCATGAGACTAGATTTTCATCCAAAAGGTTGTAACTCTGGACCCCTGTCATCTATTGATACAAAAGCCTATGTGTAGCTTTGAGTCAGTTTTTGTCTCCTGGCAACTATTAGGACTAATCCCTGCAATTTTCTTAGTGAGGTTTTTCAGAAGTGATTTAGCATTGCCCCTTTCCTAGGTCTGAGAGAGAGGGAGCAGCCCAAAGTCACTGAGCTGCCTTATGCCCTAAGTTGGACTAGAACTCGGAGTCTCCCAGTTACTAGCCTAGTGTCTTAAGCACTACACCAAACTGCTGTGCCAAAAATGGAAAAGGCCAGGAGGTTCTAAGAGTCAAGCCATGCCAAACAGAGGCAGCAACCTCTTTGGCCACTTATTCTTCATTAAACCATGCACTTTCCAAGTTCCTATCTAGGAATGGTATAACTAGGGAATCCCATCCCGTTTTTCTTTTCTCTCCTTGCTGGACAGACAACATTTCCTTTCCTTCGGTCTTCTCATTTGTTTTTCCCTTGACTTTCTCTCCCTTCTTTTCTCGTCTACCATGTTCCCCATTCCATGCCCGGAAGAGAGACTCTTGTGTCAATCTGCCACACCCAGCCCTCTTCTTTCCTCCCTCCCTCTCTTCCTCCCTCCCTTGAGGCTAGTGGGGCAGACTCAGCTCCCCTGGTTAAGCCTTGCCTCCTTGCCGGCCCTTCCCAGAGAGTCCAGGAGAAGCGGATGTGTTCCATCCTCCAGTGCTGAAATGGACAGGGGTTTCCCAAAAGGCAGCCTTACTCAATGCAAAAGGACTGAGGCCCCAGAGCAAAATGAATAGGACCTGAGACAAAGTCACTGCTCTCTCTCATCCCTGACACTGATGCACATCAGGTTGCATTCATTTCATCACCCCCCAAAAAATAGAACTATTGAAAAAGGTAATAGCCATGAATAGCTTTTCACAACTCTGACTCATCTCGTTATTGATTTGGCTTGCCGTAGTCTATAAACCTTAGTTAGAGATTTCATCTGTTTTGCTCCTTTGTTTTTATCTCTTCTACTCTATTTTTTTTTTCCTCTGATGCATCACAATGGCAGCTCAAACTAACCAGTGATTCATCTTCTGTGTGTGGAAGGTTACCAGCCTGTGTTAGCAAACAACTTTCTTTATCTGCAAGAAGGATTATACCCCAACTCATACATCTGAAGAACACCAGGTTGGGAACAAATGGACCAGACCTTTCCAAGACAAAAGGAACCAGTATTTCTAACTCTTGTCTGCCCTGGGATAGTACCTACCTGACCACTTCAGTCTCGCATGGTTGGTTTGTACACAGTTCTGTAGTAGATGACCAGGCTCAACCAGAGGGAGGGATCAAACATGTCAATGTCATGAGTCCCTTTGCACCCACAAGACATCTAAGTCCACTTCACCTTGAATTCCTTCTACCCTTATCTACCCTCAATTTCCTTTGGCCATTAGTAGTTCAGATTCTTGTAGAAAGCTTAAGCTTGCAAGAAATCTTTATACCCATTTGAACTGCCTGGATCTCCTGGTTTCCTTGGTGCTTTACATCAGGGTCCCCAACCACGTCCGGACTCGTCAGAACAAGCCCTACCGGGCGCTGCTGGCCGCATCTTTTTGATGAAAAAGTGCTTCCGGTGAGCTTTTCGGGTGAAAGCTCACGGGCTTTCATGGCGCGCCAGTGAGCTCGGTAGAAAGCCATTTCTACCTGGAAACTCAGCGCGATCTTTTGATGAAAAGTGCTTCGGTGAGGTCACCGAAGCACTTTTCATCAAAAGGGCGCAGTATTGGTGCTGATGCGTCCGGGCGGCATAAAGGTTGGGGATCATGATCCTTCAATTAAACATCATCTATCAGGACCCTAGAAGACAATCCAGACAAGAAGGATAAACAGGAGTTCCACCTCCATTTTTATTGTAAGGCTACATTAAGCAAATTTTCTCCTCTCCTTTCCTTTTACTCTTCAGAAAATGAGGAAGGATCCATTTTGAAATGTTTCCCAACCTTGACTGGGCTCAAGGTTGACGCAGCCTTCCATCCTTCCCAGATCAGTAAAATGAGGACTCAGATTGTTGGGGTCAATATGCAAATAATGCTTCTACACTGTAAACAGCCCAGAGTGCTGTAAAGCAGTGGTCACCAACCAGTGGGCCAGGGACCACTGGTGGTCTGCGAGAAAATTTTGGTGGTCCACAGAGAAATGTCACCCCCCCAAAGCACTGCCCAAAGCAATTAATCCAGGCTGCGCAGCAAAACAAGGTTGCACCGCTCACATGGCCCACAGGAACACAAGGCTTGCTTTGCTTGCATTGCGAAAACACAAGGTAGTGAGGGGAGGGGGGAAAGGGCGGAGGGGGGAACTTGTCCCATGCACCCCACACACCTAGCCTAGCCACTGGGCTGCTTCTTTTCGCTTCTTTCTTCTTCTGCTTTTGGCTGCACGCAAGGAAAGCAGCAAAAGTCATTCTTTCTCTCCCCCAAACTCCACCAGAAATGAGTCTTTGGTACCCTGCAAGGCATCCTGCTCCAAGAGGCTGCGATGGCATGACAAGTCTCACAAAGACTCATTTCTGGTGGAGTTTAGGGAGAGAAAGAAAGACTTCTGCTGCTTCTGCAGCCAAAAGTCTCAGTCTCTCTCTCTCTCCCTCCCTCCCTCTCCCTCCCCCTCCCCCCTCTCTCTCCCCCTGAGAACGGAGTTGGAGACAGTATCTTGCGATCCCAAATAAAGAATGATTGATCGGTAGGAAAACAGGGTGGGGAATTTTCCTGCAAACTTTTTTGGGGATTTTCCCAGGATCTCTGCTGCTTTCTGCAGAGACCTTGGGGAAATGTCAGCAAGCTACCATCAGTCAAGATTCATATTAGTGGTCCACAGGATTTAAAATTATGAGTTTGGTAGTCCCTGAGGTCCAAAAGGTTGGCGACCCCTGCTGTAAAGTATTATGGGGCAATATGTAAGCCTAAAATGCTGTTGCTATTCCCCACCTCCCCTCTTTCCATGAGCTAAGGTATCTTTTATGTGCCGGTTGTCCAATCTATGGCTCTCCCTCCTGTCACATTCCACATGTCATTACAGGAAGCATAACTTCTCTGTAGAAACGCCTACCCTCGGGAATGATCCAAGATCCCAAGATCAGGTGCTCTCCCCCTTCTGCTGTTATCCAAAAGGGCTATGAAAACCTGTATTTTCAAGCAGGCCTTTGGTGAGGAAGAGGGAGACCCATCCCTTCATTGTCCTTGCCAACACATGCCTTTATTTTGTATTAATTCTACTCTAATGTCTGATTGTAGAGTCATCTAGGGTTGTTGGAATCAAACAGCATATAAGTTTAACATGTTGTTGTTGTTGTTGTTGTTGTTGTTGTTGTTTCATCTTTCAGAATGGCAGCATAGAATCCTGATGGTCAGTCTTCCTCAGAAGAAGACAGTGGAGGTTAAGAATCCTGTCCTGGAATCTACAAGGTCCTTTCTACTGATAAAGAGCCTATCTCTCAGCAAAGCAGCCGAGTCTAATTAAACATACCCATTTCCATTCCCAGGCAATATCTATGTCCTTGAGAATCCATCCTTCAATAAGAAAAAGCTGCGCGATTTGTGGATCCAATCCATTCATCATATGTTTTATTATTTATTAAAACCATTTATATGGCTGTCCATCTCAAAAATGTTACTTTGGGTGTGTACATGGATTGAAAACCACAATGTACTACCAAACCAGTCATAATGCCTGCAGTAACAAACAAACAATGCCAACTCATAGTGAGAACATTAACCAGCAGAGCTGACCTAAACCATCTGGTCCAATGCCTGGAGAAATAGGCAGGACTTTTGACTTATCAAAGCAGGGGTAAGAGAATAGTTTAAGATATATGAGCAGTTTTCTCCACACTCTTTGTTTCACTTTTAATGTTGTGGGGAATGAGAAACTTCACTCCTGAAAAATATTTACTTTGCTGCTGGATTTGGGTATCGAATTGGCTGCATCTGACTTAGAATTTTCTATGGCAGGAATGGGCAAATAATTTTCTTCGAGGGTTGCATTCACTCAAGGATCATTGGATGAAGACCTATGAAATGGGAAGGACCAAAAGCAAAGGTGTAATGTGTTCCCTTTCTATGATTCTGCTGAACTTCTTGCAGATTGGGTCAATATTTTTCTTGGATCCCCAGATGCTTAAAACTCCAGCTTGGTAGCCACTAGTCTACACAGAGCCAACAGTGTGCTGCAGCTGCCAAAAAAAAAAAAGTCAATGCAGTCCTAGGCTGTATTAACAAAGGGACAGAATCAAGACCATGTGAAGTGTTGTTAGTATCACTTTATAATGCCTTGCTAGGACCACACTTGGAATACTGCATCCAGATTTGGTTGCCACGATATAAAAAAGGATATTGAGATTCTAGAAAGAGTGCAGAGAAAAGCAACAAAGATGATTCGGGGACTGGAGGCTAAAACACATGAAGAACAGTTGCAGGAACTGGATATGTCTAGCTTAATGAAAAGAAGGACTAGGGTTTACATGATAGAATTGTCCCAATAGGGGCTGCCCCAAAGAAGAGTGGGTCAACCTATTCTCCAAAGCACCTGAAGGCAAAACAAGAAGCAGTGGATGGAAATAATCAAAAGACAGAACCGATCTAGAAATAGGGAGAATTTTATTGAGAGTTGGAACAATGAATCAGTGGAATGTGTAGCCTTCAGAAGTTGTAGGTGCTCCATCCCCAAGAGGTTTTTAAACAGAGATTGGACAATCATTTGTCTGAGATGTACAGGGTTTCCTGCTTGAGCAGGGGGTCAGACTACAAGACCTCTAAGGCCCCTTCCAATTCTGTTACTCTGCCAAGCAGTTCTCTGAGATGTTTCAACAAAAAATATTTCCACTAGATTTCAGATGAAAATCAAAAACTTCTTCATACAAAACACATGCTTTCTGTCCCAAGGGAATGTTCTTGAGAAAAAAAAATCATATTAGGAAAAATAATAAATTCAGGTTTAATAAATTCAATTATCAAGGCATTCAACTCATGGTGCCAATTGCACACAAAATGTCTGTGTGGTTGATCCCCATCTTTCTTGTTGTCTGTATACTGTTCATATTTAAATAATAATAATTTCATGGACAGACTTGTCAATTCCACTGTTTTCCTATAGAGTGGAAATAAAGTGCAATAAATATTTAGAAAGCTCTAAAGCAGTGATGGCAAACTTGTCAAAGATGACACACCACAACATTTGACATGCCAGCCTTCACCAACACCAACAACTATTCTCAAAAGCATGACTCCCAAAATGAGTGTGTTTTATTCATATTTCATTTCTGTAATTATTTGACATTTCTTTATATAATACACATTGGATTTTTTTAAAAAATCAATAAATATGTCAACAATTGTTTCTCTTTTGTTGAAGTGGGACATGCCAGCAGTCAAGTTAGGCATTTTCTGAATTTTTGACATGCCGAGCCAAAAGGTTCACCATCAATGCTCAAGGCCCATTTCAGAGAAGCACTGAAAACACATTTTAGAACCAGTCTCATCCTTCACTCCATGCCCCTTTTGGATGGCTAGTTAAATGCACTGGATACAAAATAGGTGCAATAAATCTGACCAAAATGGAGAAAAAGATAGGATGTGTTAACAGATTAACAGAGTTGGAAGGGACCTTGTAGGTCATCTAGTCCAGGGGTCTCCAACCTTGGCAACTTTAAGACTTGTGGACTTCAACTCCCAGAATTCTGGGTAGTTTAGGAGGTAGTTGAGAGGAATTCTGGGAATTGAAGTCCACAAATCTTAAAGTTGCCAAGATTGGAGACCCCTGATCTAGTGCAACCCCCTGCCCAAACAGGAGACCCTACACCATTTCTGACAAATGGCAGTTTGTCAGAAGCTTTCAGTGATGACACTCCCACAACTTCCGAAGGCAAGCTGTTCCACTGGTTGATTGTTCTGTCAGAAAGTTTTCTCATTTCTAGGTTGAATCTCTCCTTGATCAGTTTCCATCCATTATTCCTTGTCTGGCCATCGGGAGCCTTGGAAAATAGCTTGACCCGAAGGCCAGACAAGGAATTATGGATGGAAACCCACTAGAACTGGGGTGGGTAATTAATGTTCCCAAGGGGTCACATGAGAACCTTAGACTGTTGTGGAAGGCTGAACCAATAGGGCTGTGAATGTGTGTAGGCATCAAGAATGCAAATATATACATTGAAAAAAAAAATAGCAGTCACCTTCAAAATAAAAGCAATCTATGTGGCCAGACAGAGACAGCCAAAGGGCCAGATGTGGCCCAGGGACTGTAAAAAAAACCAGGACTACACTAGAATGAATATCACCAGATTGAAGATGGGACAACTGGGTGACAGGTACTCATCTTGGCTATGCAACGTCAAGGCTCCATGTTCTTTACAATTCCAAGATTAGCAATAACAAAATAGAGAGAGAACCGAACATATTAGTTAATAAGAAAGACAACTAGGAAAATACAGTGCAGAGAGATATCTTGTTGTATAGAAAGGTTGGCAAGATTAAATATATTTGCCCAATGGCTCTTCTACCTTTTTGAAGCTGAAAGATTGACCGTTTGGAATTGAAGACCTGAGGAATGAGTGCATGCTTATACAAATAACTGTCCACTAAAATTGATCCTAGTTTTCTAAAAGAGGACACATTTTCAAGGCCTTGGGTGAAGGTCTTCTTTGGGCCTCGTATTCTTTTATTAAAGATGCTGAATCCTACGAGTTCTTAGACAAGGTGGACTAATAATTAGTGGTAAAGCGCTTGTAGAAGGACTCAGATTCAGTACTTGATATCTCCAGGTAAAATGGGGGAAGAAGCCATATGAAACTGGGTCAGTTAGATCAGAGATTCTCTAAACAACAAAGCAAAACAAGAAGTGATGGGTGCAGTGGTGGGTTGCAAAGTGGTTTACCACCGATTCGGTGAGCGTGGCTTTGTGCACACACAAGCACTTTGCGCACACACAGAGGCTTTTCTACTCACCTCCTGCAATCCTGCAGTCTCCCTGTAGCTTCAGCAGCCGACGTACCACAATCTGCTGTGCCCCACAAAGCAACTGCGCTTCAAAAGCAGGGAATTAAGATCAGTATATGAGCCCGGGCGGGTGGATGGGCCTAACAGCAGCTCATCAGAGAGAACCAGTTTGGTCTCTGCTGCTCTTCGGTGCTACCGGTATGCCAGAACCGGGCCGAACCGGTAGAATAGCACCACTGAATGGGGGGAAGATTATCAAAGAGAAATCCAACTGAAAATTAAGGAGAAATTTCCTGACTGTGCAAACAATTAATCAGTGAAATGGCTTTCCTTCAGAAGTTGTGGACGCTCCGTCATTGGAGGTTTTTAAAGAAGACATTACACAGCCATTTGTCCAGAATGGCATTGAGTCCTGTTTAAACAGTGAGTTGGACCAGAAGATTTCTAAAATCCCTTTCTACTCTGTGATTGTGTGTTCTAAGTCCACATAGGCCTGCCGTGATCTAGTAAGGGAAAAATGCTGCATTTGTTTAAAGTTTGTCCAACTACTGTGTTTCTCCAGGATTTGAAAGTTTGAATCTTTTTTGTCAGTCAACAATGCTCACCTGTCCCTCCTTTTAATCTGAAATTCTCCATTAAGTACTAATTTCATTTAATATCACAGCATTATAATGAATTAAACAACAGAAACTGTGAGAGTAATGGGTTTTTTTTCTCTCATGCCAATTACCAACTGGTAAGCAATTTTGGAAATACACAGAATTGTTAGACTAAAGTAACATCAAAATGTTATTAAATTATATCCCTGTATTATTCAAGTAATTTAACTGTGATTCAAGTAATTTAATTGTTATTAAATTATATCCCTGTATTATTCAAGTAATTTAATTGTGATTCAGATTCATGGAAATAGCTTGATTTTTAGATGAAAGTACACACGGAACAACAAATGTCCTTCACCCTCCCTGTCCAAAATCTAATGTCCCTGTACATTTAAAAAATCTATTTTTTAAAAAAATAGAATAAAGAAAACATTTCAAATAAAATGCATTATACACCTGCTCTTTCAGAGCAAGTTTTCTTAATCCACCTGTCCATCTAGCAAATGCCACAGAAACAGAAGCAGCACATGTGGGAATTTCAATATAATCCTTTAGCGCCACCACTGGGAAAAATAGGTACTACACTAGATAACTACAGTAAATGGGAAATTTTCTGCCTTCAGGTTGAGAGTGCCAGCTTCAGCATTTTGCTTGCTACTGCAATAAATTTAGTTTCCAAAGTACATGTTTTGTGACAGGAATCAAAAATGTACCTTAGATGAAAGATTATATGGAGGAAAGAATCGTGAGAACAGCAGAGATAGAAATGGCTCCATTGATTTGTCCAATTAAGGCAGGGGAGCAGTAATTATTTTTATAAAAGACTGGAAACCCTATGTGAATTTTTGCTGAAAATGGATTAAGCTGAATTGAGAATTTGGGGGATCTATTGATTAAAAAGAGCAGTTTATTGGAAGACGGAAACATATGTCATTTTTGAGGGTGGAAATGGCAATTATTTATGTTTGAAACCACTGCAAAAAGATTGGAAGTCACTCTTTAGATTTTTTTCCCCATTTTTTTTCATTTTTGTCTTTTCTTTTACTGTCTTTTCTCATTTTTCCTTTTGTGTTCCTGTAGTTTTTATAAACTTGTATAAAATTCCCTTTTAATAAAAAAAAATTTTGAAAACATACTTTTAGAAAGTTAAACTGAGTTTTGTACTTGTGGATGGGAAGAAGAGGGAAAGGCTCTTACTCCATGAAAAAGTGCAAACACAATTCACTTGAGAGGGAAAGCTATCAGGAAAGAGGGGAGGGAGGGAGGAAGGAAATTTGTGATTGTGTTCTATGAGAGTCACTCCTACAATTCCTCAGGTTACTAACAGAATGGGCAAGCTCCGATTCCATTCCATAGTAACTACCTTTATCTACTAAATAGCCACATCTTATAAATTCTGCAAGGATTGTATAAACCTAGAAGCACAACTGTACATACTTGGGCTCATAGGAATTATTTTTAATGCCAAAAGCTTTATTTTCTCCACCCAATTCCAACTAGTGGAAGAGTAGTAAAAACGAATGGGTGAAGTTGTATATGAAACTATAATGCAGGAGCTCCATCTGTCAATATCAATGGCTCAAGATGGGCACCGGAGGTTCTTAATAATCATTTTTCTATCAAAATGTTTCTGTGAATATTTTGTAATTTATGCAGATAACTGGGTTGCATTGTGTAAAATTAATGCAAAATGTTAAACTTTATTTTGCCCTGGGTATATCTAGCAATAAATTTTGACCATGTAGGAGAAATCAAACATGCTGTGTTTTATGGTGGGAATCTCTCTTAAACAGTATTGCAAGTAAGAAGCTCAACAAAAGAACTGCCACAGGAACACAGCCAATCATTTGCAGTATTATTATTTTTAAACAGTTACCTATAGACTTCTAGTGCAAAGGCGAAGAACTGAGGCACAGATCAGTAAATATACATGATTCTTTCTTGGATAAAATCATTCTTGGAATATTTCTAAAATGTATCATGTATGCATTTCTATGACATCAAAAATCACCAGTGGCTTGAATTTTACAATGTGGTTTTCTGGAACCAATGCAATCTTTAGTTTGATGGTGATGGTAGGATTTCATGTAAAAAAAAAAATCACAAAATCAAGGTATACATATACCAAAATAATTAGCTTTCTTCCATATCTAAGTTAAGTCACTTAATCCATGACATAAAAATTCAAAATCCATAGATGGACAACTGTTTTATTAGAATCAAGACATAAATGTATGTGCGTGAATTCTCCAGAAGTTGTGAATACTACACTACAGAAGCAATAGACTGGTCAGTCGGTCAATCGGTTGGATAGATGGATCTCAATCCAGCATTGCAATCACTGCAGTCATGAAGTCTGCTGACAGGCTGGTTCTAATTTTTGGATCTTCATAAACCAAATGCATTAGTCAACCAAATGCATGTAGATAACAGATTACACCTAGTTTCAGAAACCAAAAAACCCACAGAATCACGAGACATAAATCTGCTACCTGCCATGGAATGGATTCACAGGCCGCTAGCCTAGCAGGCAGCTTTTTCATTGTGATTGATTGATTATGTCCCCTCACGTCAGTATCAGCTCTTGGCAATTACATGACAATCTATTCTTAAACTGGTCTTTCAGGTCTTCCATTAAAGCATGTTCATTGTACTGGATTCCAAAGTTATTTGCAAACACAGAGAGAGATTCTACTGTTACTTTCACACCGTTGAAAAACAAGAGATCAGATAACTTTTTTTTTTTTTGCTTTTATTACAAGCATATAATATTAATTGGCAGAACACTGAATACAAGCTTCACTATCATAAAATCAAAACAAGCAATAATTCCCAGAAAGGCTTATTCAGACAAAAACTAGCCACCAATAGTACAAAAGTTACACAGCAACACAAAGCATAAAAAAATGTAAACGTCCAATTGAAACCAAGCCAAAACTATGATTTTTTTTTTCTCCCAATACGGCAAGAATTTTCAGTCACTTTATGATGCCACATAGTAAGGATAAAGGATTAAATGGTTGCACTGGCTTATTGTCCTATAACCCTAAATTGCGTGGTTGCTATACTGATCACGTTTTTAAAAAAAAAATAATTAGGGTATTTTGGAGGACCCTGTTATACAACGGGTATGCACAGCACATCTTAGTTGACTCCTCATGCAAGAACATGTGCCCAATCACACAACGTAGAGGGGACAGGGTGACTTACCAACATTTTTCTTTAATTGAATGTTTATGGACCTAAGTTCGGTTTTAGACACCTGCCCTTGGCAAAAGCTATTCATTCAGCAACAAATCTAGATATGAGATTCCAGATAACTACCAAAGAACTGCAGTGTGGTATGTTGAGTGTGTGTTTTGTAATAAACAGATGGTGGGCAGGTGCTTCCTCTACCGTTTTTCCCTGTTAAACTTCCTTGTACTCTTCAGCCATGGATTAAAAAAAGTCTGTTTGCTGGGTTGCAGGACAAGTGGTGGATAGGGAAAACTGTTAAGCACACACACTCCGCCTCCTCCTGCACTGTACATCACCCTCTTGGCATTTTTAGGGTTAGCTATCCAAGTTCTTGGAGAATTTAGGGTTAGAAAGAAATTCTTGGAGCAAGTTTATGTCACATAAGTTCCACTTAGAAAGGAAAGCGTGCTTCCAAGCCAAGAGTACACCTCTGAAGAAAAATGCTGTGTTTTCTGTGCACATTTTGACTACAAGGTGAAGATATCCACTTGCAATTTTGACATGCAATGGTCTGTCTGTGTGCCTTGTCATTTTATATTTTAAATCCCAAAGCACACACACAAATATATGCTAAGTTAAGGTATCACATGAAGTGTTTAATACCAGAGCAATTACCTGAGGAAATACAGAAAGAGGATTTTTCTGTAAAATACAGTTTGGTCTGCAGTAAATGCATTTTTTATGTACTGATTTAAAATATAAAGTTATCAAAGAGTCATAGTGTTGATGTACAAACTGGTTGGCTTTCTCCTATTGCATTTACAGCTCAGTTTCAAATAATTGCAAATAGGTTAACATTAACTTAATGTTAATAAGTCTGCCATCCACTGGAAAAGAAGACAGTAAATTTCCCAAAGATTAATTAAATCGTTATGAAAACAACAGGAGCCAGGTGAACTTTCCAAAAGCTCAAATCCAATTGAAAGAAAAAAAATAGCACCATCATAGTTTGTAATCTGTTATTTAAAATTACTGTATTACTCCCAGAACATAAGAGATTGTGTCTAGAGCATTGCACAGCCGCAAAGAAATAAATATTTCCAAGTTCAATGGTATCATATTGAAAAATACCAGACATACCAATGGCACACAAGAAACATTTCTGATAGGCTGCAAGTTTCCATGGTTCACATTGAAGAGGTCTTGCCAGATCGCTGTTAAAATATTGCCGACAGGTAGTTCTTGCACACAGAAACAACTCCCTATTTGTCACTCTTAAGAATCCCAAGGAAAAGGGAGGAGATCCCATTCGAATGTAAACTTAAAACTACCTACATCATCTTTCTCCAAACTGCAGTTAGTCAATGCTACATTTACCATTTTAAAAGCATGCCTAACAGAATGTTTCCAACCTATTGCACAAAAAGCATAAAGTAATGCTCTCTTTATCCACACAAAAACATACCATTAATTTTTTAAAAAATAATAAGAATGGAGCCAAACTAAAATTACACTAAATGTGGCAACTATGGTGGCCAATCACTGCTCTATGTTTGTTTGCTGCTTTATGATGTCTCATTAAATCTACCCAGTATCTAAGTTACAAAGTTCTTCTCGAAGCTTTCCTCCCTTCTAAATGATGGGAAAGAAATACAGAATATAAAGATACCATTACATCAGACCTTACAACAGGTGGAAAACAGGCAGACAAGTGCCATTTTTGGTAAGAGACCCTCATTTAGTGCAAAATCTAATTTGGCCCCTCACAAAAGGAAGGAAGAAGCTTGTAAAAAACATCTCACAATTTCATTTTATATGCCCATAAATAAAGCTGGACCATCGAGACCAAAAAAAAGTAAAAACAATAATAAAAAAAATACTTAGATGGTAAAAAGTAAAAGAGAAAGCTTAAAATAGAATAAATAATTTTATAAAGTTAACTTTTCAAAAAAAAACCATCTTATTTAAAATTCAATATTATATATTCTGATTTCTCTATCTTAAAAAGAAAATTATAGCAAGCGAGACCATCAGCCTGCCTCATCCTGTCTTTTTGTTGCTAAAGATAATGCAACGAGACCATTTGACTGCTTTCATTTACCAGTGGTAAGCAGTTAATTAAATCAAAGAACACAAATTACTTCACAGTTAATCATGTATCACTTAATCAATTTAGACAAACTTAATGTGGCCGGAGCAACTCCAACCCACTTACGCTAGAAGTGAAGACCTAAAGCCAGAAAAAATCAACAAAATGTTTGCCCACCCAAATCATTGTGCAACCTGCCCCTTAAAAGCTTCACAGAAGAGAGACAGCTGATATAACAAGAATCTGTTCTACTGGTATTAACCATCGTTTTTCTGATAAAACAAGACAGGCCTTTGAAACAAATAATCCCCAAAGGATGCCGTTTCCATAGGAGAAGAAATATTCTGAGAAACTGTTTAGAAGGAAAACAAAAATTCTTTTTTTAAAAAAGTATTTTCTGCCACTGCCATTGTTGTCAGGCTGTTAAGAAAGTAATCATCTATGAGTGATTAAAAACCAGCCTGGGTGTCAACAGCTGGCTTTTGTTTCATGCACCTGATTACATAATGTAGTAATATAGCACCGTATCAAATTCAAGTGATTCAAAAACTTGCTAGAAACATAGCAGTGAGGGTTCTGTAAACGGCTGCAGTCCAAGAGAGTTGCGGGGTTAACAATTTGCACCTTAATACTATTTAATCCCTCAAGTTAAATTATGCAATGGAGGTGTGTGTTGGGTGGGTGGGTGTTGTATTCTGCATTTTAAGATGGCGCTTGGTGGGACAATTCAGCTGTGTATCTGTTCTGAGGTAGAGTTAATAGTTGCACACTGTCATTATACCCTCTTAAAGGTTTAACCCACATTTCTCCTCAATCTGGTGTTTTCGAAATAAATGTGTTGAAATAAAACTCTCATCAAGCCCACTGGCCATGTCTAGAGAGCAAAAGTTTGGGAAAGCCTGAATCAAATGGGTATTCAACAGGCTGGCTAAATTTAAGGCTCACTAAGCACTGTTAGCCAGGATGTTTTCACATAGCACCTGGTGACCTATAAAAGGAGAAGATAGGGAATTTTTAAGGCTGTCCTATTTATGGCAGCCTGGCACATTTTCTCTCTCTCTCACACACACACATACACACACACACACACCATTCAATAAAGGTGTCTTCTTCCGTTCCCTAACCAATTTATTTATATCTCAGCTGATTTTTTTTTCCAGAATAATGGCGAGCAATCATCTATCATTAGTAAGCACTTATTATACAAATTTTATATCATTAAGAACTATTACCTTTTTAAGCGCACTTACTAGTAAGAAAATCTCCTGCAACACACCCTAATTTAAATGAGTGCAAATGTTACAAGAGGTGCCAATGCACTCATGCTCATCTCGTATGGAGAGTGGAAAATTGCTTTTAAGGTGTGTGATATCCTTTTTTTTTTTTCAACTCTAGCTCATTGCAACAAGACATGCACAGAATGCTCTCTACCAAAAGGTTGCCCTGTGTTTTTTTTCCATTTGTCCTCTATTCCCACTTCCACTGCTCATGTGCAAGCAGGCTCTTGCGCCTTTCTCCACTTTCTCCTGTTTCTTCTTTATTCCTTTCTTTTCACTTCCATCTAATTTATCATTATGAAATTAAGAGAAGGAAAACAACTGGGGAGAGATGGGCTCCTCGCATGGGCTACTGACAGGAGAAGCCGCAGGAAGAAAAGCTAAGTTGGTATTTTTCAACAACAACAAAAAAGCGTGACCCTTTTAACTACAGGGGATATATAGGAAACAATCTGCATTAGGAAAGGAATGCGCTTTGTCTCCTTCTAACAGAAATTGCAAGGGATTTCCACAGTGTGAGAACAATTCATTCCAGAAAATGATATCAAATAGCTTAATTGAATATGTTATCCGATGCATTAGTCTAAAAAAAATTCACTGAACAGTATGAAAAGAGCCCTTTCTTGCCTCACATTTGCATTTACTCATTTGCATTTTGTTTCCTGCTCCATCCATATACTTAGTCAAGTTTGTCCACTCACCCACCCCTGGCATGCATCTTTTTTTTTATACTTTGATGAGGCTTGCTCCCTATAGGAAAGATTCCCTTGCGAGTCACACTTGCAGAGCAAGGATATTCAGAAGAACAAGAAACAAACATTAGCAAATGGCTAGCAGTCCTGAATATTCACCATCAGCACATAAACCTCCAAACGGAAGTGACCTCCATAAAGGATGGAGAAAGCTCAAGTTTCCGTTTTCCTAGTTATCTCTCTCTCTCTCTCTCTCTCTAACTCAGCCAATATAACCCATCCTCATTGGGCTATCCTCTGCTTCTGTCTGGGGACTTGTTCAATTAGCAGCGGGATTATAAGCAATAGAGCTAGTAAGTCAGAGTAAAGGCAAACTTCTGCATCAAAGAGAAAAATCTTGAGAAATTAAAAAAATATACCCTCTCAGTAATCCTTCTCAGCAGCAACTTCTTCCCTGTTCTGGTCATATCCCATCCAAACTGGTGTCCAATGGAGGAAAGGCAGACTTGTGTTCATGCAAAGAATACTTATGCCTCTGCATATATGTATGTGCATATGGAAGAGAGAGAGAGAGACACACACAGAATACATGCCTATATACATGCAACAAGGAGTATGCGCATGCATTGTTGAACACAATGGAGTATTTAAAATCAATGACGCGGTTCTCCCAGATGAAAGAGTCTTACATATCTAGTCCAGATGAAGAACAACATATATTTTGCATGGTCCATACTTGCAGTTCCACCACTGAATGAAACCTTTTGTTTAAAAACAACAACAACAACTCAACCTTAAAGATATTAAAGGGAAAGCAACATTGCCCTTCACACACCGTTCCCACCGCTACTTAAAGAGAAAGTGCACTTACATAGTCTAGAGGGAGAAATCAATCCCTTGGGGGCTGGATTTAAAAATAAATAGATTTATAGTTAAGGCCCAAAAGTACCATAGTGCCAACTAAATCCGAAGTTCAAGTAGAGAATTAGGCAAACACAATGGTCTTCTTATAGAAGCTAGAACCCAGAAGGAAGGTCAGTGAACTCATGCTTGTCATAGAATGCATGCTCCAGCATTAGTATTGTGTGTTGTTCAAGAGGACAATACTGGAGTTCAAGTAGTTAAGGCTGCTAAAGGCTTATTTCATTTTCAGAACAGGAAATCCCCCTGTTTCCGCCCCAGCTATGTAAGTCACACATATTACAGAAAGAGGATGTTTTCCCCCACTAAATGCTCAACTATTTCTGTGATCTGAGAAAACTGAAATAAAATGGAAATCACTCATTCCAATACCTTCCTCAAATGAATCAGCAGAGGAACAAAGGAGCAGAATCCAGAACTGTATCATGATGTCAAGTCACTGCCAACCATTACATTTTTTTTTTCAATATTAAATACTATGAAGGGCTTACTGATCAACAAGATGCCCGTGAGATTTAAGAGACAGAACACTTGGTGAGAGAAGGAAGGAAGGAAGGAAGGAAGGAAGGAAGGAAGGAAGGAAGGAAGGAAGGAAGGAAGGAAGGAAGGAAGGAAGGAAGGAAGGAAGGAAGGAAGGAAGGAAGGAAGGAAGGAAGGGCTATGTTTAAACTAAGTTGCAAAACAATCCAAGAGCTGCTTGGTGACAAGAAATTGAAAATTACCTCCTTCCCTACATTTTAACCTATTTTGCATCTTTCAAGATGATGACCAAGAACTGAGCTACACAGAGGGAACTGTGAAGTGCTTTCAATGTCTGTAAACATCATGCTGGTAGTGTCCGTCCAAACTGCACTTTCCTTTTTCTTTTTTTCTTTTTTTTTTGTAGAAAATAGTATAAATATTTTTTTTACTGTCCTGAACGTTGAGTTTAATGCATCTCTCAAGAGAAATATTCAGAATGGTGGGGTGGGAAAGTATTACTGTTTTTTCAGGAATGGATTTTGCTGGTCTATGTCACAAGTGAATTGAGTAATGATGCACTAAGAAGGTGCCTGATGATAGTCTCTGCAAAAAAACCGTCCACAAGGACAAAACAGTTCTTACAGCAAGTCCATTTTCGGTCTGTAATGTAGCAGTAGAGGTGCTTTCTGAAAAATAAACAAAATTGCTTGAAGAACTCTCTGATGCAGAACATTAATAAACAAACATGTTTTTAAGCTTAACCTTTGTTTAGGATTCTGATACCCACCACTGATGGCCCAGGAGACAGAGATACCCTCAGGCTCAATATCTCAGCAGGTTCTGCAGGGCTACTCCTAAGTGGAGGGGGCAGTGGACATTTCTGGCCTGAAGACTTTGGCAGACACTGTCTCTAAAAGTGAAGATGCCCCAAAGCCCAGCATCCCACCCACCCCTCCTTTATTTTCCTGTCCAAGCTAAAACAAAACAGTAAGATAATTTCTGACCTGAGAACATGGAAAGAGAAGGACCACAAGGAATCAGGGCATCAGATATTATTTTTATGAATGACAAAATAAAGGTTTAAAAAGTTTCAAGTGGAAAATATTAAATGCATCAATTGATTGCCAGTGCTGCATACCTTAAATCTCCATCTTGTGACAACTACAAATTTGAGAGTATGGTCCTTGCCCAGAATTTCTTCATTGCATAATATATCCAGCTGATAAAGAAACAAAAGATTTATATTTTGACTAAAGAGATTGGTTTACAAGATCCAAATAACGATCCAATTAAAACAAATTTTGTTTTGCTTTTTAATGGCATGAAATGGTACGATAGTGCAATTCAAATATTGCCTCCCATAATCTCTTCAGGTGTCTGAGACTTTTCCAATACTGTAAACTCAGCTAGGATTTTAGTTCTAACCAACAAGCTGCAAGCTGAATAATATGTATATTCTATCATTTAATTTGCCTGGTGGGTGGGAGATAAAAATTTCAGCACTTACAGGTGATGCAGTTATTTCAGGGCATAAACTTCACTCTTCACTCTGTGGATCCCCATCTGCTCCATAATGTACAAAAGGGCAGATATTCTGGCCTTACAGAAATTAACTAAAGCCAGAGTGAGAAAATTAACAAAGTGAACATATGCAAGTTCTGAGCATCATCATTTGAAAAACCTGGAAGCAAAGGCCTGAGAAAATGAATTCTAAAACTGGTAGTTTAAAAAATGAGTTCCTGATAGGATTCTATATAGGATATGTGGAAGCTAACTTAATTAGCTGTCCAGGGAATGATTATTTCCAAATAGGCAAGTTACAAGCAATAGCAAATGGTAGAAATAAGTGTCCCTTTGGATATGAAATTTCTTGCCTGCTTTTAATTTGAAAGCTACAGTCTGATGTTAGGAAGATCGAAAACTTCACACAACTATTTCAGCTATAACCTTTGTACGCCCTCAAAACATAGCAGATGTCCTACTTGACACGTAAAATTGTACATTTATTTTCTCCTTCTATTCCATCAGTTACTGATATTAAATTTTACACTTAAAATTCTCACACTCCAAAAGTTCTCACAATTTGCCAGATACCTCCAAAAAAAAAAAAAAAGCACATATTGCTTAATAATTGGAAAATCTTTTCTCTCTGGAATCTTTCAACAGAAACTAGAACTTCATTCCCACTTCCAAAGAAACCAAAGACGAAATTTCTCACAAACTGTGGAATATTTCAAGAAATGCAAGCATGAGTATTTCTCAACTTTGGCAATGTTAAGATGTGTGGACTTCAATTTGCAGTTGCTGGTTGATTAATTCTAGGAGTTGAAGTCCACACATCTAAAAATCACCAAGACCAAGAAATACTGATATAGATCAAAATGAGCTTGCTCCACTACAGTCGAAGTGAGGAAAAAAGGAAACTGAGATACCTGGGTGAACAACATTTTCAATGGAAACAAGCAATAAGGAGAGGAAACCTTACATTTATCAACAGATTATACTAACTGTGTGTGTGTGTGTGTGTTTTTTTTTTTTTCTTAGTCAAGCCTGCGAATCAAATGCAGGTTGAATTGTTGGCAAAAATCTTTCTGCCTTTCATAAAATCCATGATTTTCCAAAATCATTATACTGAGGGTTATTTTCTTGACTTCAAGTTGATTTTCCAACAAAATAAAGAGTCTCTGCATGTTAATTCATAGACCTTAATTAAGATGTATTAGAACATTTTGCTGCTTTCAAGACAATGTTGACTGCTGGCAATTAACTGGACAAATCCCTGAACACACTAATGAAAAATGAGTGAGTCTCAATTTTCTTGCAAACTTTTTTCTTGGCAAAGTTTGTCATTGCCTTCTTCCTAGAGGTTGGAAAGAGTGACTGACCCAAGATCATCCAGCTGGCTTTGTGCCTAACATGGGACTAGAACTCATGGCCTTCCAATTGATAGCCTGGCTCTTTAACCACTACACCAAACTGGCTGTATCTTACTCAAAAGTCCTGCCAAGTAAGAATCAGAAAATACTTTTCCTCAAATGTATGTAAGCCAATGTGTTTATAAGCTAATGAAAAATGAGTGAGACTCAATTTTCTTGCAATAGATATAGCAGATAACCTATATGGCTTTCAAGATATTATTTAAATAAATGCATGACATTTTAGCAGACATTAGTTATAACAGATTTTCTTCAATTATTTGCACTGAATTTTTACATATTCTCTTTCACAATCCATTCACAATAACATATGTAATTTAAAATCAAAGTTTAAACTGGCAACTTTTTTTATTTTTAAAGGAAATTATTGTGACCTTCAGAATTCATATAAACAGCTGAAGGCACTTGCTTGTTCTGCACAAAGAGAGTACATTGTCAATTTTAAACTCATCTCTGCTAAAGGTCTCCGCATGAATTTTTCTCATGAGATATATTTACATTAATGCTTCAAGTGCAAATTAAAGAATATTGGGAAGCTTCAGAACCACATTTGAAAAGCTTAATATCTGTTAAGGTACTGCTTCAATTATTATACATTAGTTAAGTGACTGAAACAGCAATTCTGTTTTAGGAAAAAAATCAACCATCTCTAAGGATTTAATACGACTTTTTAAGAAAAAAAAAGTTATAGAGTTGTTGTTTTTCTAAATCAGCCACACTTTTTTTGTTTCTCTTTGCTTTACTCTATTCAGCACTGATTACCTCATTAAATGAAGAAAGATTAAGTTTTTTGGCAATGAACTTCTTTAGATGCAAGACTGTAGCTTGTGCTGAGCAACGAATCCATTTTCTCTTCAATCCACGCAATTTGCTACTGTTGCATTCCAAGCAGATGCTTACCTTTAAGGAAAGAGCCAATACAGGTTAGAATCTAGGTTCTCATTTCGTAGCAGCAGAAGCAGAGAATTCTAAACTGCATGAGGCCCACGTTACGTAACAAGGATCAGTGGCGGGTCTGCTTAAATTCAGAAGGGAGCCTATCTGGCAATCCTAGCGACAAAGAACGGTTTTCTGTGATCGGAAAATCCTCCAACTGAAATCTGGAAGAGCTTAAGGACAGAAAGGGAAAGAGTGCACTAGAAAGGGTTGTTGTAATATGCTCTAAAGCCGTGATGGTGAACCTATGGCACACGTGCCACAGGTCGCACGCAGAGCCATTTGTGCGGGCACGCGAGCCCCAGCCAAACTTACCTGCACTGTGCATGCATGCGCCTCCCAGCTGATTTTCGGCCCGTTTGAGGCCGTTTTCACCCTCCCGGAGGCTCAAAGAAAGCCTCTGCAGCCTTGGGAGGCTGAAAAACGGGCCTTTAGGAAATACCACAAGTGCTGAAACAGGCCCGTTTTCGGCCTCCCGGGGCTGCAGAGGCTTCTCTCGAGCCTCCAGGAGGGCAAAAACGGCCTCAAATGGGCCGAAAATCAGCTGGGAGGTGTGCACGTGCTCAGTGCAGGTAAGGGGGTGGGGGATGTTGCACGCGCATGTGCAGGGGGGCGGGCGCATTGCATTGTAGGTGCCAGCACTTTGGGGACACCACAACAAAAAGGTTCGCCATCACTGCTGTAAGGTATTTTCTCTATGATCCTTGGAGAAATATTCACTAAGGTAGGAACAATTGTCTATCAAAATGAATTAAATCATTTGTTTGCGGGGGGGTGAATTCCTTCACTGTGAACAGTTTCTTATTGTGTGCAGTTGCTGGTTTAGTAAAGGTTGTGCATACACCGTTTTACTAATCCCATAGACATTTGGATCTATGCTCATCCTAGAATCTCCAGGTTCCATAAAATTTTATTTTTTTATGTAGACAGACAGACAGACAGACACACACACGCGCGCACACACACACACAAAAACATTACCAAACCTGGAGATTCTAGGATGAGCATAGATCCAAACATCCATAGGATTAATAAAATGGTGTATGCACAACCTTTACTAAACAATATAAGTTCCTCTCTGCCTAAGGCCTTTCCAACTAGAACACTGAGGGATAAGTCCCAGGTCTTCTGCTTCCAGTTATTCCCAGATGTAAAGCACAGATACAGTTGGTCAACTTTACATTCTCCAGTTCAAACCAACGTAAATTATGCAGCAAGGAAAAATGTTGTGTAAAATGAATACAAGTAATCCTTGACTTACAACCACAAATGAGCCCAAAATTTATATTGCTAAGTAAAACAGTTAAGTGAATCGTGGCGGTTGTGAGGTTAGTAACATGGCTGTTAATTAATGGCTTCTCCGTTGACTTTGCTTGTCTGAAGGTCGCAAAAGGTAATCACACATGATCCATGGATGCTGCAACCGTCATATATATGAGTCAGTTGCCAAGCGCATGAATTTTGATCACATGACCATGAGGTTGCTGAAATGGTTGTAAGTGTGAAAAATGGTCATAAGACACTTTGTTAGTGCTATTGTAACATTTCATTTGAACTAAATGAACTGTTGCAACTCTAAGACTACCTGTAACACTTTATTCGTGCGCAATGTTCTAGCTCTTCAGGGGTTAAATTTTGAGATTTAATGAAGTAGGTAATTCAACCTACTGCTCCAAACTATTGTGAATGAAAAACAATTACTTTTTCTTTCAAAGAATTTTGAATAACTCCCCTCATTTATTTTTGCCCAGAAAAAAAATCGAGGATTGATGCCAGAGATTCCAGTCAAGTTTGGGAAATCACAACCAACCATTCTTAGGATTTAAAAAAAATATGGTATCCTAGGACATTCTTGCTTTCATTTGTGACAATTTCAAACATTTCTTCTAAAAATGAACCTCCCTAGTTATTAATGGAAACGATTTCCTTGAAAGGATCATTGTTATTTGGAAGGTATTTTAAGAAAAAAAAAATAAAGAAAAAAAAACCCCTATAACTTTAAACATGTATTTCTATACTTGGGCAGCTGCCAAAGGTGTGAACTTCAGCTCTTAGAATTATCCAGGCAGCGTATTGAGAATGCTGGGAGTCAACTCTACACATATGGAAATTCCCTCACTGAGAAATGCTGTCTTAAACTACCAAAAAGGGAAACAACTGCTAGTTCAAAGGTTATATTTCAACAATACCTGTTCATCACTTCTGTGATAATCGTTATCTTCTTCCTGTTTCTCTTCTGATGTTTCTTTGTTTGTGTTCTCATCTGCTTTATTTTCCCCTTATAACAAAAGCATAGAGAGGCTCTGTTATGAACGGGAAGACTCCAAAGATAGAAATATTTGCATGAAACAAAATGAAATCAAGATCAACAGCTTTTTCAGAATGAAGCCTGTTGGTCACACAGAAGTCAAATCTCTTGAAATCTCTGCAGCAGTGCTGGTATGCTACCGGTTCAGCCCGGTTCAGCCAAACTGGTAGCAAAAATTCCTGCTGGTTCAGCTCAACTGGTAGTAAAAAAAAAAAAAAAAAGCCTCCGAGGATCACCTGAGAGGAGAAAGAATAGAAAAGCAGAGGATCAGCCCTCCCACCTGCTCCTGCGCTTTTCTCTTCTTTTATCCTCTCGGCTGATTGGCGCTACAGGCCTCGGTTGGTGTGCGGAAAGCTGCACGCGTATGATCACTGAACCAGTAGTGGAACAGGTAGGATACTGCTGCTCTGCAGTATCGACATTATATTTTGCTAAGCTGTGCTACTTGGTAAATTCTATCCTAAAATATATTTGCAAGCTATTTTTGCACTGAGAAATTTGCAGTCTATCTATTCAATTTATATAGCTGACTATCTTACATATGTGATGTTATGTACATTACAATGTTAAAACACACACACACACAAATCAACCCAATTGTTTAAAGTCCAACCCTGTCGCTCAAGTGTAACCTAAGAAGCTCAACCAATTCATAGCAAGGTCAAAATAAAGGAGAATTCTACAGTCAGCAAGCCATCTTTACTACATATTTGAGACAAAGTAGCCCTCTGGATTTATTTACTTTTATTTATGTATTTATGAAATTTATTAGTTGCTTATCTCGTATCCAACGAAACTAGGTGCTTTATCCTTGTAGAGTGGCACAATCTTCTGCAGTGATGCTATGCTCTGTTACGAATACAGTTCTGTCACTGGCTCTGGTGCACCAATAAACACTTTCCCAGCGGAGCTAAGTCTAGCAATGTTATCTGCCTCAGAATTAGCAGCATAAATTCTCCAAGGAATTGCCCTCAAAGGAAGCGGTTGCCACAAGACTTACCTAACAGCCTTAGCACATAAAAAGGCACACATTTTTGGAATGTTATTAAATTCAGCAAGCTCACGGGACTTGATTATTGATCATCAAACTTGCTGCCTTGGAACAGTCTAATTGACAAGAACAACCAGTTTGCAGTAGTCTGTGAAGATTTTAAAGTAGGATTTTGGTCCTAGATCAGGAGAGAGCAACCTATGGCCAGGAAGTCTCAACACTCCATTTGTAGCTCTTTCCCAATCCCAGAGTCAAGGGGGTTGAATATTTAAGACCTTCTTTATTTTATTGTTATTATCCACATAAATTAGCCACATAAATCAGTGCAGCCTTATCTACACTAGTGATTTCTTAGCAAAACTACTGTGCCCCATATTGACACGCACAGAACTTTGTAAACTAACAAATCTTGCAAGGGTCATCTTCCTGGCATCAGATTTTGGATCTTAATGTTTATATTAATGCTTATCTATCTCTTGATGCCCATAATTATGTGTGAAATCACAAAGTGGGTTTCTGACAGTGAAAAGGTTGCTAAACCCTATCCTACCACAGAGGTTCTCAATCTTTTTTGTTCTAGTGGGAGTACATGAAATTTTGGAAGAGTGTTATGCTTTCATCAAATTGTTAGCCATTTTTACAAGATAGCCACAATTTATGGGTACTATAAGACTAAATAGAGAGGCTATATATGCACAAATAATGGGGCCAGTTCTACAATTTTGGGCCATTCCAAAGCTTGGAGAGAAATCCAGCTGTGTAGATCTTGTTGAAAACACATGGATCAGAAAATTAGTGAATTTTCAGCTTTCCAGTCAAGTACTCACAGCAAAGCACTAATTTACTCAAGAAATTGACAGTTTATATTTCTTTAGCAAGGTTGTGATAAATGTACTATATTAAACTAATCTAGTTAAACAAAGAGCAAACAATTTCCTTTGGCAAGCACAGTAATTACTCTGAAAAAAACAAGCACATGCATTTCTATTTACCATTACGGTGAGTATCTAAATGCTGCTTGGCTGAGCACGTCTCCCCTTTGATGTCACCTGGTACTTCCATGCCCAATTTGTGGTAGAATTCCCTCTGCTTTTTCATTTCCGCTGTTTAACATTTTAAAATAGTGTCTTTAGCTAAGAATGTGGACTTCATCAACTCAAGCAAACATTGTATTCCTCTCCCTTGTTTAGAATATGTAACAAGAGCCCCCTCTAACGTTCAAATGCATTTTTTGTGGCCAACTCGTAACACAACTGGATTTTAAGAACATCCCATATAATGCAATACTACTTTTCAAGTGTTACATCCCACATTAAGCTGACCCAATACTCTTCCTCTCACTTGTCTACTTGTTCAATAACATTTGGCAAAAATTAGAATCCAGGGAACATTCTTTTTGTTTTACAAAATTTATTTATGCATTCATCTTTATGAATTTTGAAAATCACCTCCCTCTCCTATTTCCACACATCAGAGATGTATGTTCTCCAACCACACTTTTGGAATAGAGTCTAGCAACTGGGAGTTAACTTCTTACATTAGTCTTCTGACAAAGTAACATTGGATTGATCAAAAATATGATCCCCCAGCTGTTATTTTATAATATAATTTTCAAAATCCTAACCATATTTATAGTCCATCTATCACAGATTCAAAATATTTCTGTGAAATAATTAAATGTGCAATTGGACACTTTAATTGCTCCTATACTATCAAAATTACCTCTGTATTCATTTTATGTTTATAAATATGAAGAACTTGGGAGATGCCAATATTCTTTCAGATTTAGAAAATGCCCTGGGCATTGCCAGGAACATTTACATTGTAAAACCTGTCTCTGTCAATTGCTTCTATTGTTTTTTAGAAAAATACATTTTTGAGTTATATGACTAAAATGAAGATACAACCAACCATTTACTGAAAATACTTTAACTTTTTACTGATTAATGTTGAGGATCCCTGCCTCTTCATTCCTCTTCAGATCTTGTAAGCCATCTTATACAATTTATGATATTATGGGGACAAGGAATGGAGAAATTTAGAGCAATACCAGTTATACTGGTTGGGGAATTCTGGGAACTGAAGTCTACCTATCTAGAGCATATCTAGGTTGGGAAAGGCTTCTTTGATTTTTCTTTTCAATCCTGAGGATTCTGCCATCACATTTAAAAAATAAAACTTTTGTCGTGGGCTCCAATGTGTGGTTGTCCTTGCTTTGGAAAGCAAGCAAGTAAAGTGAAGCAACAGTAAATTGCATTTACCAAAACCATTTGACAGAGGGAATTTATTCAGATATAAATGTCTTTTGAACAGTTTACTGTTGTCTTACCTTCTTGAAGACCTGGAACAAGCTTGTAAACAATATCCTGCATTGTTCTGTCATGACTGACAAGACAAAAAACGAGAAATTAAAATGGTTATTGTAAAGACCTATAATAAATCTTTATATATTTACACTATTAGGATAACTGAAAAATATCCTCTTCCTTTGGACACAAATGAAAGGGAAACTTTAAAAAGGGGGGAAAGGGGGGGGTTCCCTATATCTATTTCCATTTTGCTGAAATAGAATGGAAAAATCCAAAAATCATAGGCCCATTCTTTTGCCCAATTCATGTTTTAGAAAAGGCACATCCAGGAGATTTCTGCATGTATTTCTTTTAACATAATACTTACCCAATATACTGGAGAGGGTGACTCTGGTGTATTACTATCCTGCACGTGGGGCAGGTATTATTTTCCTCCAAATACTTTACCAAGCAACTCCTGCAAACTGTTTTACAAAAAATATATATATTATACCAGTTAAAATGATTGTAAGGTGACATTTTCATCTGCTAATAACACTTAAACTCTGCACATAATTGAACCTGTATGGCTCAAGGGAGCAAAGTTAAACGATGTCACTGTTTCAGTTATGGATGCAGAACCAAATGGTTGCACTCAAAGTCCAGTTTTAACAAACACAGAAACTGCCCAAAAAGAGTGCTGTTAGTCTAATGAACATTTTATAAGCAGTACTTTCTTTTTCTGAATAAACTTAGCATATCCCAAATTTGCATCAGAAAAATGCCAATATAAAGATTTCAGAAATTAAATCAATGTCAGTGTTGTCATTTGAGATATTTTAAGACTGTAATCAATTTATAAACATTGTGAGTTCATTTCAAAATGAAATGACAGCTACTGTCCTATAAGCAGACTTTTTTTTAAGAAAAAGGAGTATTATTTAATATTTATAATGATAGATAATTAGTCTTATTTAAAAGTAAACACTGAAATATATGCAACAGCATGGCATAATTGGTTGTTGACTGTGAGTATACTTGCAACCAAGCTTATTCTGAAGCCAATGATTGCTGTTGGAAAAGTGAAACTTCCTCAGTAATAATTCAATTAACATTTCGCTGGATCTTCGACTCTTGAAAAGTGACAATACCAAAGACTAAAAACTGCAGTTAAACAGTGCCATCTACTTTTCATACATGATGATACACATTCTAGCAGGTGCATGAGCAAACTTGTGATAGTGTTTACAAAACAGAGAAGAAGATATTTCTTTCAAAGGGAAACTCGGAAAGGATGAGGGTAAATCCACACACACACATACAAGACCTTGAAAATCTAGTTTTATGCCCAAGCCTGGGGCCACAGCCATGTGACAGAGCCTATTCCTATCCCTGCTCCTTCCAATTCCTACTTCTTCAGAGCCTCCTTGAAGAATGTGTGTTAACACATTTGGGCATCCTCTGCACAACAGCTTGTAACTGACCAATCCTTTCAACCCAGAAGCATCCAAAGTGTAGTGAGGTGCTCATTCATATGTATGTATGTATGCAAGTATGTATGTATGTAATGTATGTTGTGCATCACCCAGAGTCATGTGTCTGAGATGAGGCCATCATATAATTTAAATAAATAAAGCATTATTATCATTTTCATATGTGAGTAATCTACATTTAGTTTCACAGTCTAAGATGGGGAAAAGTTAATAATTCAAATCCTAACCAAGGACCTAAGAATTATTAAGGTAGCATCTAGGAATGTAGGCAGTTCCAAGCAGGGTTGTTTTTTGTTAAATGAAGGTGTTCAAGTCCGATAAATTCAATATTTTCAGATATCAAGTTGTTTAGGTATTGCTCCGAGGGCTCCAATCATAAACGGTATAGGAACTGATTTCCATAAGCATTCAACTTCGATCTGCAAGTCCTGGTATTTTGTAATTTTTTCCAATTGCTTTTCCACAATCCTAGCATCACCTGGTACAGCAACATCAATGAACCACAGTTTCTTCTATTCCATAACTGTTATATAAGGCACGTTATGAAAAAGCTGTCTGTTTGGATCGTAGCATCCTGTAAGATCTTAACCTGCTCATTTTCCAACACCTTCTTAACTTGATGGTCCCAGTAGTATTTACTACATTCAAAACTAAACCTCTAATAAAAGTTTCCAGTGAATAATTTTAGCAATTTGATCATGACCTGCTTATAAACCCTTTGTGACATTTTGCCGTAGACATTGATCAAATGGTCAAATGCCATAGACATTGATCAAATTGATCAAATGTTTCATCCTTTTCACTACAAAGGTGACATTTGCCGTTGTCTGTTACATGTTGAATTTTCACCTTCTTCCTTTCCAAACCAACAGGCCCTATTCACAGTCACATATGCCCTAGACACCTTCTGCCTTGACTGGTGCTATGAGCTCTAGATGGGGCTGCCCTTGAAAAGTATTCAGAAGCTTCAAGTGGCTCAAAATGCAGTGACCCGCATTATTTATTCTAGATTTACACATGTGTCACCCCTCCTGCAATAGCTTGATTGTCTGCTGATTTGCTTCCAGGTCCAATTCAAGATGCTGATTATCACTTTTAAAGCACCTACCGGGAGCCAGGTTATTTGAAGGACTGAATTTTCCCAGTTCCATCTACCCGACCCACCAGAGAGGAGATGCCTGGAATGCTAAGGGTTCCCTCTCCTAAAGAGGTGTATCTATTGGGACCAAGAAGGCCATTCTCCATGGTAGCTCCCTCCTCTGTGGAACATCATCCCTACAAAAATAAGATTGGCCCCCACGTTAACACTCCTTCTCAAGACCCTGAAGGCATGGTTTTGCCAGCAGGCCTAGGAATCCCCAGGGTGATATAGAGCAGGGGTTGCCAACCTTTTGGACCTCAGGGACCACCAAACTCATAATTTTAAATCTCAGGGACCACTAACCGGTTCTGTGGGTGTGGCCTAATTTGTGGGTGTGGCTTGGTGGTCATGTGATTGGCTGGGCATGGCTTGTATGTAAATATTATAAATATTTATATATTGAATTTTTTATTTAAAAAAGAGTAACTTTTACCCAAAATCAGGCAAAGCAGGCAGGCAGACTGAGTTGCTCACAGAATCATATGGTGATCTATCTATCTGCCATCGGCTAGCTCAGTCTCTTAAATGTGCTTGCCGTGAGTCTGCACTGAATAATAGAACCTTCAGTCCTAAGGAAGGTTCGGCTGTGCTTAAAAGCAGAGCCAAAGATCTAAAGACTAGCTGGAAAGCAAGAAATCCAACCATTTCCTGCTTCCTCTCTAATCTAAATCTCCCAGCACAGCAGAACAGCTGATGGTCGGAAAAAGGAAAAATAGCAATTTAGCAGGCAAGTTTGCCGGGTAAGGAGTGAGTGGGCAGGGAGGGTTCCCGTGGGCCATGTGGGTGGCGCAGCCTTGTGTTTCTGCACAGCCTGGATTAATTGCTTTGGGGGGGGTGCTCTGGGGTGAGATTTCTCTGCGGCCCACCAAAATTTTCTCACGGCCCACTGGTTGGCAACCGCTGATATAGAACCCATCAAGTAGTTCATTTGACTGTTGCTGCCGGGAGGGAGGGATTTATTGGTTTTTGTATTGGGGTTTTATTTCTATAAGACACCTAGAGACAACATGAACAAGTTGGGTTGACGTATACATTTTCTAAATAATTAGGTGTGAGCTCAAGGAGCCAAAAGAAAAGCCACTAGAAGGAAGTTCTTGGTTTTGGAAGAACTGAATAATGGCAAGTTCTATAAAGATGAGATACATTTTATTTTATCCATTCTTTCTTTTCACAAAAAAGGAGGGTCTTTAATACGCCATCATATCCAATATATCCCAAATGCAAAAAATTAAAAACTAGAAAAACCAAAGAAAGATTTGAATTTAAGGATGGTAGGTGATTAAATGCAGTGCAGCTATACCTGAGGTAGAGGTTTATTGCAAGCGTCTCAGCTATTTGACCATCATGTAATTATACATTACATAATTCTCATTAACTAACCCTGCAAGCTGTCAGTTTTGAAAGACAGTCTAGCACTCAAATTAGATCCCATCATCCTTGTTAAACAAAGCCGTAATTGCATCTATCAATTCCTATATAACCTGGCAAATATTGTTTTAACCAAATCATGTATTTGTTATCTAATATCCTTTCATGCACTGTCAGCAAAATTATCTTAACTGTATTAGCTACAGATCTGCGCATTCGGTTCAAAGGGGGGGAAATGATGCCTTCGCAGTAGCAATTAGAAATACATTATGACTTTCAGAAAAAGAGCATCACAACCTTTACATCAGGCTCTTTAGTAAAAGCTCCCTTTTCAGCATTCCTAGGTATGTACCTGAAGGAGCCATTACCTTCTGTTTTAAGGGGGGGGGGAAAAGTTCAGAACATTATATGTTGTCACATATTTACATCCTCTCTTAGATGAATAAGTAAGAGATCTTAACACTTCAGTTCAGAGCAGAGGTTTTTTACTGATATGTTCTGGTCTCTAGAAAGATAATAAGGTGCCTAAGTTTCTTCTGCAAGAGTAGAACTGTGTATATATATATATCAGCCTTCATTTACTTGCTTCTCAGAGAATTATACAGCATCCAAATATTATGGGATTAATTGAGGGAAAACCTTTTCAGATATTAACAGAACTGCACAACTGGCTCACATTGGTTGCCCCACTGGTTGGTTCACTAGCTGAAAGTGGGCACCTTTTCGGCAAACCAAGTGTGGGAATTTTAAAAAAAACAATGAAGATTTGGACAATTCCTATTCCTTCCAGAAGCAGGTAGAATAG